>NC_051231.1:16532500-16715000 GCF_015220715.1 Pygocentrus nattereri
GCCGTTTGTCATCCAGCAATTGCTGCAGATGAATTCTCTGACCCTGACATGGTGATGTGGTACATCCATCTGAGGATAGCTTTAAACACACACACACACACACACACACACACACACACACACACACACACACACACAAAGTGATGACCAAATGTCCTTCACTTAATTGTATGGTGTGGTGTTCTGTTTATTTTTTGGGAGGTAGGTGTATAAACCCAATGCCAAAAAAGTTGGGACAGCATGTGAAATACTAATAAGAACAGAAAGCAGTGTGTTTGTAAACTCTGGGGGGGGGGTGTAAAATTTTTTTTTTTTTTTTTTTTTTTTTTTCAGCACGTTCCAAAACTTTGGTAAAGGATCATGGTAGTTACTGGCAGCACTTAGTAATCGTATTGGATCTGAAGAGACAAACTGGTCTGGTTTTGAAAGCAGAATCCTCTTCTTTTCTTCCGTTGTACAAGTTTTCAGCTGCACAGTTGTATGGGGCCTTTGTCTCATATGGGAAACGGGCAGGCCAGTCTAGCACCCACACTCTGATTACACAGACGTGTTGTACCGAGTGCAGAATGTGGCTTGGTGTTATTTCAACATAACATCTTTTGTCAGGGACATCTACGCTTCTCTAGAAAGTAGCATATGTCGTTTTGAAATGTGTTCAGTGTTTAATGGTGCTTTCATGGATTCGTAAGTTACCCACAAATATCTCTTCATACTATGATGGTCTCTGGATTTTGAATAATAATCTGGATGGGCCCTTCTCTAGATTTCCTGAATCTTCTAATGTTATGCACTGTTGAGGGTGAAATGCCTAAAGCCCTTGCAGTCGCTTGCTGAGGATGGCTATGAAAAAGTGGTGAGCCTTAACCCATCCCTGTGCATACAGGGTGAAGGCTTTCCAGAATGTCTGTCTTATACTCAAGCCTATTGGCATCACTTGTGTTGGTGTTTGGGTGTTTTTTGAACATTTACTCAACACCACCAACACAATGTTCAACATCCAAACACATCCAAAAAATCTGGGACAGGGATCAATTTCAGTGAGCAGTACATTTACAAAAACATTGAAATTGATAATTGTTAGTTGATATCAACAGTATCTTGTACTGTTGTTTTTTTTTTTTTTTTTTTTTTTTTTTTTTGTTTATTTATTTATTTATTTTCATTTTAATAATTTAAATACAGGTCAAAGTAGATCGGTCATTGAGATTTGCTTTTTTTTTTTCCTACTGTGCCAACTTTTTTTTTTTTTTTTTTTTTTTTTTTTTTTTTTTTTTTTTTTTTTTTTTTAAACTGGGATTGTACTTTTTGTCCTTTTATAGTTAACAGCATCTTGTACAGTACCAATATCACAAAAACGTCAATATGACTACTCAACATGGAAGGCTTGTCTGGTGATGGCTAGCCACGCTAACAGCCCTCAGTTACAGTAAAAACGCAATTAGTGTGGTTTTAAAAAAATGCTCACTTTTTTCTTGCAACCCATAGGGATATACTAGTGCTTTTCCATGTATGAACGTAACTAAACTTTTTTTAAACATGTTAAGATTTAATACCACATTTATTGTACCAAACACGAATGAGGCTGTTCGTTAAATGCAGCTGTTGAGCTGCACTACTTGAACATGACCTAGATTGAGGAAAGTGTATGATGACTTAGGCATGCAGTTTCTCCTAGGGCTATAATCAAGACCTCCTTTGTTGAATCCAGGATGAGTCAAAATGAGAGCAAGACTGGGTCCAAATATAGATTGAAGCAAACATGGCTATTCATTTGTTATGCATTCTGTGTGGTACAGTAAACTGAATTATTCTCCCAATTGTTATCTGTTTTCCTGCAGTGACATAGGTTTGCATTGCTGTGAGTCACTGGCAGCCTGACCTCCTTAGCTTATGCAAACTACTTCTCTGAATCAGTGAGCTGATGAATGTAACTTTCTCCCACTCTTAGATTAGTTGTTGAATTGCAAATATTACTTGCTGAAATGCAGCTAGTTTCACAGAGCTGATATTGGCAGGTGTTACTTAAGGTTAGTGAACATGTTGTGCTGCTACAGTAGCATGTTCAAGTTACTTCTTGGTTGCCTTTTTTGTTAATGCCAGTAATGACCACCTTATGCCGGCACGGGGGGGGGGGTTCGAAAGGCAATTTGGCATGTGGTCTTGTACAATATGGGGGATATAAGCTTGAACCCATTTATAGATACAAGGAATTCAGCTGGCTTCATTTCTTTTTAGCTTACAAGCACAAATGTGGTATGGAAAGTGTAGATGGCTCAAGTAGTCCACTTCTAATTAAAGTCAGATGTATGGAGGTTTTCAGTTTTTCAGAAAAATGTTCATCAGTGCCCTGAATTTATTGGCATGCTAAATGACTATAACTGGAATGATCCTAACTGTCTAGTCCTGCAATAGGTTTCCATCAGCAATGCTACAAGACGTCAGTTTACCATTTGTTTTATATTGCTGGATTCAGTGCTGGCACTGCATATAAGAGAATACTGACTGACTAAGCTATTCCTGACTGGAGCTTTAAAAACATTTGTTTAATTAGGCAAAGTCTTCTGTTTTCAGCTCTGCTTGGCTTAAGGTGTTTGAAGAAAAGGCTATTAGTGCTGTTTGGACAGTCTGTCTTCTTATATCCACACTTGTAGTTATACATTGACTGCCTGCCAATGACCTTGAATATATGGATTCTCGTCTTTAGTATGAAAAGTGTTAAGACCGTCATGGTCTGCTCTTGCCAAGCGTCATTCTTTCACCGGCAGCAGAACCTAATTGACTGATAGAGCTTGCGGCCAACACAAGAACACCCCATGCTATTAGTCATTGTAGGCCACTAGCATGCACCGGGCCTGTCAGAGAAGACACCCTTATTGGATTGTGTCTGTTGAAAGTCCACTGAGAAAACGGAGGCTTCTCACATGCCATGGTGATGGATACTGATTGGTGTTTGAGAAGCAGTCTGGGGTGAATCTGGAGAGTCCTGGTGGAGAAGGATGGAGGGGAGGACATGGGCTGCTGGGTCAATACATCTATAGACTTGTACTAGTAGGGGTGCAGCTAACAAGTGTTTTTATAAGTTGCCTTGTTGTCTTGTATTAATTCATCACACATTTTTGCCTCGCTTGGTTCCTCTCCCTTTGCCATCATTATTAGTCAAAGTTCTATCTGTTTGACAAGCAGATGCTTCTTTTAGGTTGCAATGAAACTGTAGAAGCCAAATCGATGGAGACATTCTGATGTGCCCCATGTTTCAATACCAGTTTTAACAAGCCTTTATCCACTTGACATTATCGTGTCCCCTCAGGGCAATCCCCAGCAGCTTCCAAAGGGCCTTTACGTTGCTCTATTAGGTCAAAGGGTGTTGGATGAGCCCTCAGAGGGCCGAGGGATCGAGCAACGCCGGTGTCAACTTCAACAGCATAACTTGCCAGGCAATCATTGTAAACTTTTGTTGCTTTGTTTCCCTTTTTCAAACCTGAAAATTATGGCAAACTAAGTTGTTCATAAAGCTAGAGCAATACACCACTTTAAAATGCTTAACATGTTTATTAAAGATTCAATTTACTTTGCTATAAATTACAAACTACTTCTGTTTTTAAAGACTGCTGATCAGGTAATCACCTTCCTCTGTTAGCTAGCCTATTAGCATGCTAAAGGCTCCACAGCTGATGGGAACAGAAAGGCACATCACCACAGTTCCAGATGGTGCAATTACTCATGTGTACATTTGTTCAAGTTTCTTTTAAAAATGTTTTTTTTCTTTGGAAAGTTTGCATGGCTTGCTGTAACTAGTACCAGAGACTATATTGGATACTACTGTGATTTAATGGTATGCAGTATACAGTACATGCTGATACAGTGCACAGTATGCTATTTAAGCCAGTCCTATTTCAGATTAAGGGGTGTGTGTGTTTTTTTTTATATATATATATATATATATAGAGAGAGAGAGAGAGAGAGAGAGAGAGAGAGAGAGAGAGAGAGAGAGAGAGAGAGAGAGAGAGAGAGAGATCAAATTGTAAAGCAATGAATTACTCCCGGTATTCTTGTCATAAGTCATGGTGACTTATGTATAGTATCCAGTCTTCTTGATATCGGTGTATAGTTGTGTGCAAAATGCCCTTGTAAAATTACAAGATTTGCCACTTGGTGTTAACATCTTCTACAGGGAGCAGACTTATTTTATTTTTGGCAACGGGCAACAATTTCTTTTGTTCAATGAGTTAAATTCAGTACATAAACAGATTGTGCATTGCTGTGTACAGCATTGTTCCCTTTGGTGGAAAATAAATTTCACTAACAAGGGTGCCTACACTTTTGCATGCAAATGTCAGTGAATGGTTCAAACCTCTCTGGAATTCAAAGTTTTTTTTTTTTTTTTTTTTTTTTAAAGTTTGATGCTCATTAATTTTATCCATAGGTCTTCTGCGTTTAGTGTGGTCCACCAAATGTTTTGCTTTACAAGTCATTTTAAAGCTAAGCTTGAATTATAGGGCTATAGCTGCAGATTCCATCATAACACACAGCATGCAAGTAGCTGGACATCAGCCTGGACAGCATTAATTATTGCAGATGCACTGTGCTGTTTACCAAAAAAAAAAAAAAAAAAGCTGAGTAAGATTTACTTTAACAGTCCTCATGGAATATTTTATATAGGCTGCAAACAGTTGGTCAGTAGTTGAAATCATTGCAGCTCCTGTAACTGTTGATAAAACCTGGTCTTGAGGGTCTATTGTCTTGTATCAGATGTGTGAACTGTCGATCAATAAAGGTCAGTCTAATCAGCCGTTTTGCCCTGAATCTTTTATAGCAGCTGTTACTTGAAGTAGTGTTTGACTAAGGTATACATCTGCAAGGGATTTGTACAGAAGTGCAATGAAATATCTATTCATTAAGAAAAGTACCTGTGAGTTCATGCCTTAAATGCAAGGAGAAAGTGCTGATAGTGTCACTCAATGATTTGGGTAATGGATCTCTTTGGCAGCATTATTGTATCATAGCAGGCCACCTGCAAATCCTTATCTCAGGCTGCCAAATGCCAGCAGCCTCAAGCTAATGCATTATCATGCTGTTTAATCTGAAATTGGAAAATGTGCGGTTCATGACCTTGTCTAATTTCAAAAGTGGTTCATTACCTGCTTATGAAAGATTAGAGCTCAGTTTTGATCTTCTGAAATATGTAATTCATGAACACCATGAAAGTATAATGCATCTCATAGTAGAATCCGTTACACAAGTTTTTGTATGAATACTAATGTTTGCTGCATGTCACTACAAAATGATGTAAAGAAAGCCATGGCAGACTGCGTCAGACTGCGTCATACTCTCTGACCATTGACCCCACAATGGAGGAAAATGACTATCCTGCTTGGAGCATCCCACCCACTTGGAGTTGTAATGAGCTCTAATTTTGGGGGGTTTTCAGTCTTGTGCTGTTCTTTTGTTGGTGGATTTTTGTAGCCTTATGCTGCTCTGTTGAGGGTTGGGTGTTGTTGTTTTAAATTACACTGATCATCCAGTAGTAAAACACAAAGCCCTCAAGGTTATTTTCATTGTGGTCCTCCTCACATAAAATGCATACATTTCAGGATTACCAAATTTGTGTTCGATTAATGAGTCTTGCTATGAGCCAGTAAGTGTGCTTGTTCCAAAATCTAGTGTGCTGATTACATTCCATAAGCATGTTAATATTGACTCTTCTTGATTACTCATTCATTGTGGTCAGTACATACATCCACTTCCAGCACTCCTTTTTGGTTTGAGCCACACAAAAAAAAAAAAAAAAATTCTATAGTTATTGTGGCAGTCTTGGCTGCTTTTAGCCAGTTATTTTGATCTCAAAGTTGGAGAGGTCATAGCTTCACTGGTGCATCTTTCTCACATTTCACACCTCCTAATGGCCTCCTTTCCTTGCGTGCCAATTCATCAATTGGGTATGGGTCAGATTTCACTAACATCCGTCTGTCCGCTCTTCAGCACTTAACACTTTCACTGCAGCCTCTAATGGTCAGAGTACTTGATCATATTCAGCAAACAGAAAATAGCTTCATATTTTTACATGGAGGCATAAATCTCTCCTGTGGTTGATTCACAGTTGCTGATCTCCATAAGGAGGGAGTTGGGTTTGGCGTGTCAGTGTTTTCAAGAGATTAGAGCACACCACAGCTTTTTCGAGTGGCGCTGATCCGCTCGCAGTGCTCTAGTGTCTAAAGTCAAATGCTGAATGTAGGATGGCTGTTACTGTAATTGCATTTTGCAGAAACCTAGTGAATGAGCTGTGTGTTGGGAGGATTTGGAATTGTAGTGATATCCTATGGAGGTTTAAATTTAGCCTCCCTTGGCATGATGCCTTATAAATACAGCCTAGTCTAGCCTGACTGGCTGGAATTGAAGTTGTACTTTAATAGCTGTGGCTCACCACAGTGCTAACCTACTGCTCTCTGCTACTCAGAGATTTTAAGCATTTTTGCGCCTCGGTTTTGAATTATGAACTAGGTTGGCTTCAGTCTAGGAATGGGCAATATGACTGTTTATTATGTAGTTGTACATAGGCTTTTCTGTGTGGGTGTTGGATATAGTCATTACCTGTAGAACACAGAACATCTGCTTGCATCATAAAGACCAAATACAGAGAGCATGTAAACAACCATTGGATATTAACTGCATAAGAACAAGGAGCTGATTTTAGAAAAATGAATCTTGTGATGGCCATTATCACAAAGTACCATATTTTGTCATCACCCCTTTTACTTGGACCTGCTTAGGAACGCTCTGTTCTAGCCATTCCCTCTGGGTCTTGTAGCGTTACGGTGACCAATCAGTGATGATGGGCAAGGCATTTAGTAAATACCAGCACTCCATATCCACACATGAAAGACTGGGGGTGTCTTTTCTCACAGAGAAAAGACATTATAACATCCATCACAATGACATCTATACTACACACACTTACCACGTTCCACATTCAACAATAACTTTTTAAAACGATCGCACCAGAAAAGACAAACGGACTGCATAGTGACACAAAAAGGAGGGAGTGGTCTTAATATTCTAAGCCAATATGACATTTGTTTGACACTTACTTTTTCTGGCTTTGTGGGGGAAAAAATGGTGAAAAAAGCTAATTTTGAATGCTACCTTTTTAAAGTACTTTTAGGTTCTTCTTGATAGTATTAATGACTTTGAAAATGAAACGCCCTGTTCTGCCAACAAAAACCTTGCTTAGTCCTTGTGAGCCTGTACTTGAACATGATGATGATTGATTGGAATGTTATAAAAAAAAAAAATCTTTTATAAACTATATATAGCTGAATTTTTTTTATTTTCTAGTCGATATTAAAGAACCCATGATATTTTATTTATTCCCTTCATGACATTTATGTGGATATATTGTCTTTCTTCTAGGAGTTTGCCTTTTACACCCAACAAATCCTTAAAGGGATAAAAAGGACTTTGGAAGACTAAAGTCACCCAAGAAGTGGGTGTGGGGAAAAGCTCTTATTAGATGCAATTTGATGCAGATGTGAGCAATTCTGAATCGATTCATGTCATCAATTTTCTAAATATTCAATTTATTACGTAACGTTGACGGAACGTAAAAGGCGGAAGTTGGTAAGTGCAGCACCTGGACAGTCTGTGGCGGCACACAACGCACATGGATGAATGAGAAATCCGACCAGCCCTGCGTTAAAAGCCAGGTTAGATCAAGAGTCACAACCCAAATGTTTAGAAGAGCCATTTTGTCCTTTCAACAGTGAAACAACCTTGGGAGACATTTGATGTCCAGAATGTCTCGGTATGTGTTAATGTCCTAGTATAGGCTAAAATTATCAACGAGAGCGCAGATTTACTTTGCTCTGCTTTAAGCTTCAGCTATAGCTGCTTTCTTCCCATCTCTGCCAGAACTTTTCCTCAAAAGAGTAGAACAGTTTATTGTAAAATGTCTCTTGGTTTTGACTGATTTACGAGGCTGAACTTGCTTCTTATTCTCCAGCTTCTTGTTTGAATTTTCCCGTTCCACCTTACATTCGGCTCGTCAGTCAGAATTTAACTGCTGCA
Organism: Pygocentrus nattereri; assembly: GCF_015220715.1. Lineage (NCBI taxonomy): Eukaryota > Metazoa > Chordata > Actinopteri > Characiformes > Serrasalmidae > Pygocentrus > Pygocentrus nattereri. The sequence continues at coordinate 16,540,562 of NC_051231.1, forward strand.
CCATTTTAACGGGAAAACTTGAAAGAGAAATCACTTAATCTTCGCCTCTTCGAGAGATGGTCTCTCTTTGCAGATTTAATGTACCACAAAACCCGAAACCGCTGCTTACAAATGTAAGTGCATGTAACCAGTACTTTTGTGCTATGTTGCACAGTCTCAAATATTTTACTGATACAGCGACCCATCCTGTATAGAAAGATGCATCAAGATGCACTGATTGTTATACCATTTTAAAAACAAACTAAACAAATCATGTATAGACAGTTACACAATTATGGTTAAATTGAAACAACGTTATCCTGCTCTCTGGTACTATTCTGTGTTGAAACCCTGGGAGGCTGGAGTGCAGGGGCATGTTGTAAAATGTAACTAAGCAGATAGAGCTTTTACTGTAATAGTCAAAGTAGCATGTCCATTTCCCTGGATTTCAGTCCACTCTTAAGTTTATTCAGAGCAGCCAAGATCGGTTCTTGAAATGACGGTCTAATTAAAGTCTCAAGACAGAGGTTGTTTGCATAGATTAATGTTTAAAAAAAGCACTAGTAAAAGGCTGTTTAATTGTAAGGGAGAAAGAGACTGGAAAATGGAGGGGGGAAAAAAAACTACAGTTGTAAATTAGCACTTTTTAAAGTGGCTGGTTGACTATCCAGGGAACAGGAGAAAGCTAGAAATTGGGTGGGGTGGGTGGGTTTTTTATTTATTTATTTTTTGCGCCTTTCTTGTCATGGGAATAATGCAATGTCAATTACATAGAACATCAGTGAGGTGACTGCTCTTCTGTTGGTTGCTGATCATTTTTCTGTGTGCCACACCTGTGACATTAGCAGTGTTTGCTGGGCATGTCTTTTCTCTGTGCGCTGTATGCGTGCCCACTCAGTTCTCAGTGTCTAAATGCAGTTCCTGTCCTGCAGCCGGTCAGAATCCTGCGCAGCACTGGCTCCCAATCTCTGCTTTCAATTTGGCCCCATTACTCCTGAAAGTGGCTGACGGGCACAGCCTGTGCAGGAGAGGGGCAGAGAGATTAAATCCAGCACTCACGAGTATTGTCCAAATCGCAGCCTGAGGGGGGAGAGATTAGTCCCTCATCACAGAGCACACACCACACACATGGCAGCTGCTCTCACACTTGTCTTGCTCTCTCCATCTCTCAGGTGTCTTGCTCTCCCTTCTTCCCTTCCCCTCTCGATCTTGAATGCTTGGTTGAAGGGCAATTTCACCAATTTTAAAATTTTGTGCATTAGTTGATCATTTGAATCTTTTTAGTGACGTGAAATGGTTCATTCTAGAGAAATCCTGACTGATTTTATTTACAGTGGCAGTGATGGGAACCAGGGGTATGTCTGTGCTACAAATACAGCTGTTTTATTTACTTTTCAAAAAGACCAGTGAAAATACACATCAGTGGTATATGTGAAGTTGATGGTAATGGTGGAAGATGTGAAATGTATTTTCGCACTATTTTGCCATGCAACTCCTTGCATATACCTTGCCACCTTGGAAAGCATGTCTCAAACTACCACGGTGTAGTGTCTTGGCCATTGGGCAGCGTATTTCTAACCATTTAATGTAATAGCTTTCTGTAAGGATAGGTTTTGGAGGCATTAAACTCTTTACATGTGTGGTTCAGGTCACCTCCACTGTAAACAACTCTGACTTTAGTTTCTCTATAGAGCATTTTGCATCAGACCACTCTGAGTAACTTTACATCGTAACCACTTAATTATGCAGATATTTTGGTATAATTCCTCTAAGACTAAATGGCTGCACCATTTTGAGCCTTGGTTAAAAAAGCAGCCATATCTGAAACATTTAGCAGAGCTGCTGTTGGCTAAATATGAATGTTGGTTTTTCATAACATTACAAAAGCAGTGACTTGTCATTTTTGCAGTTTAGTATCCACATATGGACACATGGAGTGAAGTGAACAGTTTACATACATCAAACCATTTTATTTGAAAGGGCCCGTATTCTGCGTTTTTCTTTCCTCCGAGGTCCTCTTATGTTTGCTTTGGATGCATAAATCCAGTCATCACTCACTTATACATGACCCTTTCCCCAGCTGTCTTTAATCCTTAAAATGATCAGTATGAAAGTTTAATTCTAAGACTGAATTTGAACAAATTCAACAGACTGATTCATATCAGAGTTCAAAACGTGTTTTGGACTTGGACTTTAGACTAAAATCCTTTTGCTTTAAAATGACCCTGTACCTTATTACCAAATGTTGAGTAGTGACTGTTTAAATTTAAAATGTCAAATCAGAACAGTTCTCTCAATCATTTCATCAAGACTCCAAGTTGACAATTGCAAAAAATGTTTTGCAGTAGTGACTTCTTAATGTAAGAGAATGATTTGCAGAGTTTGGGACACAGCAGAACAATGGGATCCAACTGCTTGCAGAGATGCATTCTCACTTTCTGCTCTAAAATGGCTAAGATACAGATCCACCTATAGACTAAACCAGTGTTTTGGTAGTGGCATGAAATCCTGGAACTGAATTTTGTGTTCTGTGTGTGGTTTTTGAACAGTTTGTGTAAATAAAAGCTCTGTTTTTGACTACACTGTGCAGATGTATAATTTCAGCAAGAATTGACGGTGCTAAACGGCTGCACATCAAATAGGTGGATGTATGTATGGGTGGAATCACAGTTAATTCAAAATAAGTTTCCATATGGACTGAACTGGGGTGTGAATGTTTTGAACAGTATTTAACAGTGCCTTTTACACCAAACTCATTTTATCAGCAGCCCTTTTACAAAAAAGGCAAAGTAAGGTAAATTTTTCCTTTTGTCGTTGTCCCTTTAACTCTTATGGATACTTGAATATCAAAAATGCACATCCATAGTGTTCATCCTCCAAGCGCCTCCTTACTGCCACACCAAATGCCCTGGATGAGGCTTCACCGCAGTCTCAACTGTGCTTTTTCTGAGTATTCTACACTGAAGCATGCTTAAACTATAATCCAGCAATCTGTGTTTTGAAGTATGTGCTTAAAGTTGGATAGTCATACTCCAATACATTAATTTGACTTTTTCTATAAAAGGTAGAACAGCACTGAATTTAAGTGTTTGTGTGTGTGTGTGTGTGTGTGTGTGTGTGTGTGTGTGTGTGTGTGTGTGTGTGTGTGTGTGTGTCAAAATGTGCCCCATTCAGTCTATGGTAGTTTAGCCCTGCCCATTTACACTGAAATCTTCCTGTAGACAGTCTGTAGCAAAGTTATTTGAGTGGAACATGAGAAACCATTTTAATGAAACAGCCTTCCAACCTACTTGCATGTGTGCTCTAATTCAGGGGTGTCTAGTCTTATATACAAAGGGCCGCTGCAGATTTTTATTCCAGCAGAGTAGAACATGTGATCAGTTTGACTTAAACCAGTGATTGTAGTTTTTTTTTTTTTTTTTTTTTTTAAATCAGGTGAGCCCCTGCCTGTTTGGAATAAAGCTGCAGCCACACCAGCCACTTGCCGCGAAGATTGGACATGCTGCTCTGATTGTTGCACGTTTCTGTTGGGAGCCAGTAAAACTGCTGGTGGTTGGTTCTGCTCCTAGGCGGAGTTTGCGGTTGAACATAGTGCATTGCACCCCCTATTAACCAAACTTCATATTGTTAAAATTCCGATAACTGGAAAGAATAAAATGTGAAACAATGTCAAAGTAGAGGGAATATGATTGTGTAGTTTTCCTAAAATAATGTTTAAACATTGTAGTGAATGAGATGCTTTTTGCGCTAGCTGTGTTGTCTTCAGTCTTAAAGTACACTTTACATGCTCCATTTAAAGACATTAATAGTTGAAGCATTTGTGTATAGCAATGTGCATGTGAAGTCACTCCACTCTGATAATTTGTGCACAGGGCTATTCAGTACAAGTCATATTGGTACTGTTTATATTCCTATTATAGATTTTCATGTTTTCATCCTTTTTCCTCTTACTCTCAAATTAACTCTTACCAGACGTGAGTTTGATTGTACAGATGTCAGTGATGAAACTGATGAAGAACAAACCATTCTGTGAAATTTGGGTGCGCTCATTTTGCTCATTTTTGCTGAAAGACTTCATTACGAATGGCACAATAGACATGATCCATATTGAAAAGTTAACTTTTTTTTTTTTTTTTTTTTTCTCTCTCTCCCTTTTAGAGACTTTTCTGTTCTGGAGATGCAAGGTTTTGTTTTTGGTAGCAATTGTAGAAGTCTTACACTGGTAAGTGTTCCCCTCCGGCCCAGAGGACGCAACATCCACCATGTCTAAAATCAATCTGAATGTGGGCTCGTCAAACCACAGCATACTGGGTTTTGATGCATGTTTTCATGCTCTGTGTAGGAGAATTATTACAGAAGAATGTCCGTTTTGACATGTCTGTGCCATCTCAGGGGTTGGAGGTCATGGGCGTTCAGTATTGGTTTTGTCTTGTCCTTATACAGATTTTTTTTTTTTTTTTTTTTTTTTTTTTTTTTTATAGCTTTCATGAATCTTAATTGTTAGACAGTTGATGGTGAAATCACTAAATTCCTTGTAGTCCTGCATTGCAAAACTGTTCCTAAACTATTGACCTATTTACTTGCACAGTATTTCGCCAAATTGTGACCCATCCTTGCTCATAAACAGCTGAGCTCCTTTTAGTACCCAATCGTGATGTCATCACGTGTTTATCGAAGTTCCAAAACAGGTTTTTTTTTTGTTCATTCCATGAACTTTCCAGTCTTTTATTGCTTTATTCAGTGTTTTTGGAATTATCTTGGTAATTTAGGTAAATTATCTTGTCTTTGTCCTGTTTTCAATTAAATGTCTCTTGCAAGACGGTTTACAAATAACTTCGCTAAATGGTAAAGCAAGTGAACATTTAATCACATTGTAAATGACTAAAAAGGAAGAACTGGCTGTGCAGGATCTTTCACAGATTCCCCCCCCACCCCAATGTAAAATGGTTTTGGAGGCAGGTTTATGCCTTCTTTTAGACAGTATGCAATAATTCTCAGTATTTGTGTACACATGAGCATTGCCCTTTTAAGTGACTGTCCTTTTTCTTTTAATGATTTGTTAGGTGGCTTTTTGTTGTCGTTAAGAGTCCACCCCCAACCCCCAGAATGGACCGCCTTAAGGTGCTGCATAGTGTAATAGTGGGAGGGGGGTGCTGCACATAGCATATCTGTCCAAAAAGCCTGTTTCTTGCTTACATGCTTGGCAAACCTATTTATCAGAGAGGCCTTTTTATTAGAAAAGGCTCTTATAGTGATTTCTCTGTATGATGTATAAAGTTTCCACTTAAGTCTATCCAAGGTGATCTTATTAATTCACTATTGTGTTTTGATCAGTGGGAGTGAGATTTAAGGCGGGGGAATCTCATTATTATTTGATGTTTAAAAGTTATTGCCATGGAGACATCAGCGTATGTGCTGTGGCTGGGGCATATGAATGAGACTAGATTTTTCCAAACACTAACACAGCATTTTCATTTGAGTGAAAAGCACACCACCTTCATGGCACAAAGTTCATGGGTGTGTGTTTTTGTTTTACCCCTCCCATTTGGTTAAATTCATCCCAAAAAAAGAAGGGGGGAGAAAAATTCAGGCCACTTTCAGTTGATCTAGTGTTAAGCTCTGTTTGACGCCTTGCACCTAAGCCAGATGTGGACAACTCTAGAGCATAGTAAATTGTGACCCATGAGCTCATCAAAGAAACTGACTGAGGATCTGAAATTAAAATGGATAGTTATGCATTTACAAAACAAAGCTGTAAAATAGGTCTAAACACTTCAGAAATTGAAAATCTGAAAATGCAAGCAACGTCATTAACAAATGAAAATTAAGGTGAACGGTTTGTCAAGACCAGATCTGGAAAGGACTACATATACTGGTCAAGTATGCAAAGCAAAACCCTTACATCACTGGCGAAGACCTACAAAAAGATTTGCCTGGCACAGGAATAGTGATGCACTGGCCACCTGCAGTGTTGTTGGACAAATTATATCGAAAGAAGGGAACTTTAACTGTAATCTCCTCACAAATGCTGGCATAAAAGGTGTGCCAAATATTTAACTGAACCAAGGGCATTTTGAATCAAGTTCTGTGGTGTGATGAAACAAATTAACTCTGGCTTAAGTGATGGAGAGGAGGTGGTATATTTTCACTTCAACGGTTGTATAATTTGACCAGGTGGGATTAATGATTCAAGGCAAGTAGGTTGACTGTCATTTAATAAGTTGGCTCTTTTAATTGTGGCTCCATTTATTTGAACATGGGGAGCTGACTCACATGGATGAGCTGAATTACTTTGTGTAATTTAAGACAAAATATAGAAGGTTGCAATATGCAAATAAACCTTTAAATGTACACCAAGGTTAGTGTTGTGAGCAGTTACAAAGTATTTCTGTTGGTGTTTTGATGATTCAAGATATTCATGCATTCTGACAAGTAACTTATTTTGGTACATATGCTGACCAATCTTTAACCATTTCACACTGGGGAATTATTGCCAACAGAATGTTCTAGTGATGCAGTATAATAAACTAACCATGCGTTCACACTGGCAACAACGTTTTGTCCTTGTTGCCCAAATGCTTGGTTACTCCGCTTGTAACCTTTCCTGAACTTGAGTATCATCGTCCGACAATGCAAATCATGTCTATGAATTTAATTCTAGAATAGCCAATCACTGTCAGTATGTAACGAAAAGGATCTGGTCTTTGTGATCATCTATTTTCAGCAAATACCACTATTCCTGTAGGAGGATATCAAGGTGGGGGAAGAAGGGGAAATGCATCATCCTGCTCACTTCCCATTTGTAGTTGCTAAATCACCTTGCTCCTAATTTGCATAGATCTTAACTTGGTCATATTCAGCCCCGCCCACTTTGGGTCACCAATGTTCATGCTCCCTCCTGTTGCTGGAAATTGCCAGCTCTCATTGGAAATGACTTCTGGACAATTTGTTGCATTGTATCATTGCTGGTGTGAAAGCAGCATGAGCTCACCATGCTCATTGCCAAGCCTTGCAGCACTGGGCGATGGAGCAATTGGATTGAATTCTCTGGAGCAATTGAGCTCCATCCAATATCTTTAGGATGAGTTGGAGTGACATTTGTAATCCAGAACTAGTCATCCAACATCAGCACTTGACCTTACTAATGTTTGTGGCTGCAATTAAATGCTCACAGCAAAGTCCTGACATCTAGTGTAATGTCTTCTCAGAAAAGTAGACGTTGTTACTGCAGGAAAGCGAGGACTAGCACTCTAATGCCCTTGACTTATATTGGGTATAATAGCGTGTGTTGCAGTTGCATTGTAATATATCTAAACAGAATATTTTGCAGGCTCAGAAGTGAAAACAAGCTTTGTTGCTTGTGGTTATCCACTGAAAGTGGATTCCAGACTAGAGTATTTAATTGTATGTGTTGGGAATGCAGTGAGGGACAGGGCAGCAGTTGCATGGCTGGTCTTGCTAACACAGCGCTACATGAGGCTTTTGTTATGGAAAGGATGGGCGTCAGCGAGTGTTATTGTCGTTTTGTTCAGTAACTCAAAAGACTAACACAACTTTCAACTGGGCTTCAGTTGGCAGTCACCCTGAACTGGATCCCCCAAATGCTTTAAATGGTGTGCTTGGCCAAATGTTGAAACAGTAAATATCTTTAGATATCGTCTGTTTTGTCCTTTTTCAGAAGGAAAACGCAGTCTTCACTCTGCAAGCTGCGCCGGCTTGAGGAATCTGTTTACTTATCAGATGAACATCTGCATGCTGCCTTTCGTTTATTCATTTTCTGAAGCGATGCTATCAGCAGGCAGCTGCGTGGTTTTTCTCTTCAAAGGCGCTGCTTTTGAGTGAAGTCTTTTTACAAGTGGAAAGTCTTGGTAGATAATGCTAAATATAGCATGTAATGACATTAATGTGAGATGGATCAGTGACTAATACGTTCGACCCATTCAGTGTGTCAAAGCATTGCTGCTGACTCACCTTCATTGTTTGTGATTTTGCTCGCATCACCCCATTTCCAGTTAAAGTGAAAGTTTAGCCAAAAATCAGATTTGCACTGTTTTTCCTTAATACATTATTCCAAATGTAGTCGACATTTGGAGTTTGAAGTTTGCTTCATTAGTTTTGCACCATGTATCTAATGTAGCTAATAAGTAATGGAAACTCATTGCCACTAATTATTGTTTGCAAACTGCATGTTGAAGTACATACATTTTTCACAATTTCTTCTTTATAATTTTAATCATTTAAGATTGTCATTGAGTTTTGACATGCATCATTCTAGAAAAGCTTGCTGAGACAGAATAGTTCAGTGGTAGTGATGGGAACCAAATGTCTGGAAGGCAGAAAAAAGGTTCCATATAGTAAAGATTATTTGGCTTGTAATGGCTTTATTTGGTGCTATATTTCATTCAAATGGTCACTTGATTTTTTTGAGGGAATTCACCAGTTTTGGTTAAGATGTAATCAGTTATTCTGGTCTGTAATGTCCTGATACCTTTTTTTTTAAATAAATTAAATAATTTCACAGCAGAGAGGTACACTCTCTAAGGCAAAATACTTCCCAAAGGAAACTTTTTATCCCTATTTTGCCATTATCAACTTTTTATATATAAAAAATTAGACATGAGAAGGTTTACCAGTCACTTTGCATTGTAAATAAAAACGGTTTCCATCTATAGTTGCATTGTAGACATTGTGGCCCCTGGTTCCTATGACTGCCACTTTTTTTTCCTACAGTTTTTCTTTAGTAAATCATTTCAGAACAGATTTAAACTACTTTTACGTCACAACAATGGGATTATGAAGAATTTATGAGAAATGGAAATTAGAGTTAAGTCCTGTATAGAACAGTTATCTTTTAAGGGTGTGCCTCACTGAAAGCTATTTTATGAAATGTCTAAGTCTAAATGTCTAACCATTTCTTGGTAATACAGGTAACCTTTTTGTTCTGAAATGTATATTTTTAGTAGCATTTATTGGATTATTAAGGGGGTACATGGATGGTGGAGTGACCTTCTTAGAGTAAATGAATAAAATGGCTATATATAATGTAAACAAATCATGGGTTTATTTCTCTGTTGCACAGTTTCACATCAAACTCCTGAATTTCTTTTACATTTTTGAATTATGCAGAAGTTTTGAAGAATCAGAAGTACTCAAATAGACTTGCAAATGTGATTTGACTCTGACTTGCCGTTATGAGCAAAAGGGCCTTGCATAGCTAGAAGTGAAAGCTGACCTCTTGAATATGGAATTCTGAAGTTTAAGGTGACCAAGCTTTTCAGTAGTTTAAGGCAAGTATTATATTTTAGGCATGCAGTCTGTGAAGTGCTAAACTGGTGGCTGCAGTTGTTACTTATAGCTTCTTTAGCTGTGTAGCTCTAGTGTAAAAGTAATAAAGCAAATGTCTTTGCTGATGGACTATGTTTAGGATAAAACAAGGAAGGGTGGCTGACTGTGTACATTTAATTTGATCACAACTGCATGGAACATTGCCCTAAAAGAACTTCATCTGCTGGCCTAATTTGGTGCTGTTTATTTTGCTGTAGAATGTTTATTATAAGCTCCATTTGGACTTGATAACTGAGCTGTCACAGTTTTGTTGACCCCCAAGAGCTCTGTTATGGGGTCTGTTGGCCCTCAGGTTGTTGGTTTGATTGGCACTTTATGGGTCCTGCGTTAGGCCTAAACATTTTCCTATTGGTATGCAATGGCTTGAAACTCCACAATAACCTACACCACTAATCCAGGCTTTAGCCATGGCCTCCCCTCAGCAGCGATGAGTAATCTGAGAAGCTGTTTATATAATGTGCAATAAATGCTAAGCCCTAAAGATCAGCTCCAGCTTGGCGTGTTCACTCAAACACACTGGCAAGAACTGAATGGCCTTTGTCTTTTTCAGGTTTTTGTGATGCAAGTGACAAATGCACAACTAGCCCAATTGTACAGAAGCAAAGGGGGGTGGGGAGTGTTTGTTGGTCAGTTAAATAAAAAAAATATCTAATTTGCCAGACCCTATGATCTTATTTCCGAAATTGTTTTTGTTTTCCCATTTTTGGATTTTAAAGAAGAATTGCAGTAGAATAAACACAAGTTACATTAAGTTATATCTAAACGGGATTCATGAACAGCAAGACACACATTTTCATAAATGAAGTTTATAAATTGGTTCAAGCGTTAGCAGGAGCTTACCAGTTGAAACACTTCTTGTAACTTCCGCTCAGATAGGCACGGCTAAACTGCCGTGGACTGAATGGGCTGTTTGTAAAAGTAAATGAGTTGGGTTCTGTGACCATCATGGGGGGGAAAGTCAGTTTTTGCAGTTTCCATGTATTGACTGAGGTGTGAATGGCATGTCTTGAAACTGGAACACTATTCTCTTAACTCTTCAGAAAAGTCAGGATAATTTGGTTTTAATCTATAGATTTTCTTTGCATTTCTAAATATTCTCTCAACATCTAAAGGTACCCTGGCCTTCATTAACTGCCATAGCCTCTGATGTAGAGGAACTCTGACTCGTGCAGGGCATCAGAGCACAGGACAGGGCCGCAGGTGAGAACTGCTGCGTGTCAGAGGTCACAAAGATGAAGAACAGCTCCCCAGAGGGGTTTTAATTAGGCTGGGAAATGAAGGGCCTCGGCGTGTGCTCTCAGCTCCAGTATCTGTTTAAGCATGACCGCTTTCACTCGGCTGTGGTTCTTCGGTAATTAGTCCGTGATTAATGAGGATCATTTAGGTTTTTGTAGCAGGTTAAGTAGACATGCTGTATGATGTGGAGGCCCAAAGAGACAACGCCACATGGCCAGCAGCCCTGCTGAAGATGGATGCTTGACTGTCTGGGGACATCAGATCTCACCTGGAGGTGTTCAACCCTTTTTTTTTTTTTTTCCTTTCTTCCCCCCCCCCCCCCCCCCCTTTCCTTTACATACTTTTCCCCTTATTTTCATTGATTGTGAAAGCATTACAGTTCAGTTTTATGTGCACTGCTGTGAAATATCCTTTTACTAACGGTTGGTAAGGCCTGAATGCTGAATGATCCTTGTTAGTAATGTTCTTGACTTGGTTTCACTTCTGCAAAAACATGGTTTAGTTTGCGTTTTTGTAGGGAGTTTTAGCTTGTAGCTGCTGTGACCATACTTGACCATTAGCACTTTGGTTCAGTATTTGTAGCACAAAAACAAAATGGATGAGGTTACTGTGCTGTATGCAATCTGTGGCATTAATAAATTCATTAGTGAATATTGTTACTTGTGGTTTATCCTAAATGTTGGAAAATCCCTTTTTCCTGATATGCATCAAAATACGTACATATGTATGTGTAAGGAGTAATGGGTTATGTGCAGCAGCAGGTGTAGTGTCTCGGGGGTATGGGACTAAAAGTGGAGAACCACTAACTTTTAGAAAGTTAAAACGTAATTAGAGCAGTGGTCTTGTTTTAAACAAGTAGCTCAGCAGACCATTAATGGGTTAACAGGCAAATCCGTTAACATTGAGTTTATGGTGAAGTGTCTAACTTTGCAAAAGAATTCACTGAAAATCTGCAATATACAAAGTTAATTGACTGTTACAGATGTCTGCGTGTAGCTTGATGCTAACACGAAATGGAAAAGTTCAAATGTGCTAACAGAAATAAACATTGTCAGTGTGGAAGTTTTTGAGCTAATAAAGTGAGAATTTCCACATTACGGACTATTATACGGTAAAAATCGATTCTTGCATGCATTGCGATGTGGATATGAACAATTCTCAATTGATTCATAAATGTCATCGATTTTCTAAATCAATTTATAAGCAATGTTGATGGAACACAAAGGGAGGGTAAGTGCAGCGCCCGGACATTCTGTGAAGGCACATAACACAAACAACTGGATGAGCGAGAAATCAGACTGGCCGCCTCTGCATTAAAGACCGGTTAGATCAGGAATCACAACCCAAATGTTAAGAGGAGCCATTTTGTCCTTTCAAGAAAAATCAAAAATTGGGAGCCACATTTAATGCCCACTATGTCTGAGTATGTGCTTATGTCCTAGTATAGGCTAAACAATATATAAATGAAAACACAGACTGCTTTGTTTTAGCTCTGCTATAGCGGCTTCCTCCCATCTCTGCCTGAAAACTCTCAGACGTAGAGCAGCTTTTGTAAAATGTCTCCTCGTTCGGCTGTTTTACGAGGTTGAAGTGGCTTCTTACTCTTCAGCTTGTTCGAATTTTCCCATTCCACCTTAAGTTCTGACTGAGGTGCCGAATGTAAAGGTGGAAAATGAAAATTAGAAACAACTTTTTAGTGTTTGACAGTCTCTCGCTGCAGATTTAACATTCCAGGAAACCAACTGTGGTGCTTCTAAATGCAGATAAGTCAGTTTGTCCCCATATTCATCTTGACCAAATCTCTCTGCCTTTTCGTAGCTACTAGCCAGGAGAGACTGTTGCCAAGTGACCTGCAGTCTCTTTGAGAAATGGGGCTTTTGTGCCATGTTGCACATGTCCCGTCTTGCAGATATTTTACCGACACTGTGACCCCTGGCTCTCTACAACATGACCAGATCCGGAGTTATAGAAAACGGGCAGGATGGCTGTAACATGCTGCGTGGGCATCCACTGCCACTGGATCTTATTTCACAACAACTGCACATTTTATCACAGATGAGTGGCAGCAGTGTCTAATGTGCACCAAACATGCGCAGTGAACGAGAGCCTTCTGATTCATTTACTAGATCACTTCCATTTGATTTATTAATAAAAGATATTGGAAGTAAATTCATTATAGAACATTACAAATACTTCGCTTTAAAACTACCAAGTCGTCACACAATCCGAAGAAAAAGATCCTGTATAGAAAAAAGATGCATTGACTTAATCCTTTTTGTAATTGAATCACCAAGAAATTCCCACCCCTAATATGTGGCATGTTTGGTTGATAAAGCACAGTGTCATTTTTATAGTGGTACATTACAAGTATTACTGTATTCAAAGATTTAATGTGAGAGATTTAGTGTCTAAACAAGTTTTCTTTAGCATAAGGATGTCAGCATAAATCAGTTTCTTTCTGACATTGTTTTTCACTTTCCCATAGAACAGCTAAGGTAGAGCTTTAGTAATATAAATTCTGTAGAAATAGCGCAGATATACACTGCTTGGGGCATTCAGACTGTATCTTGAGCTTCTCTGAACTGCAGGCACTGTGTAATTTGGAGCTACCGCTATTGTTCCCTCCCACACGCAGCCTCATACAACTGGGCACAGAACTGTAGTGTGTTTACTAGGAAACCTTTGTACATCTTAATCTCTGCTTAAAAGACATGGCCTGGCAAGGTCAGCAGCCTCAGCTAACCTGGCTGAAAACTTTTTTCCGCGAAGGCTTTCTTTCCTCAGCACACACAGCATCAAAAGTTGCTTAACTCACCTACACATCGTGATCATGATGCGCAAAGAGGAATCAAATGTTCTTTGTAGCGATGCCATAGAAGTACCACTTGCTGTTCCCTACAGCATCTTTCAGTGCAGAGCCTTTTTTATACATGAGAATGTGGAAAATTGTTTGTTAATGATCTGTACAATGAAGAGATTTTTAAGCAAAATTATTTTAGTGTAGATGTATTATGAGGCATACCACCTGAACTGTGAGGCAAGAGGGGTTGATGAGCTATCAATATATTGGATGTTTTAAGATGTAAACTTTGTCCTAATAGCAAATAAGGGGTCAAATATCTCAACGCACCACAAAGCCTTCAGGATGTCTTTACTGGAAACACTGTCTGCCGGTCAACAAATCACACACTTATTGTTGAAGACTGCAAAATGGGGGGTGGTGTCCAATGTAAATTTGTAAATCAGGATATCTTCCTGCATGCAATACTGTTGTATTGCATTGAATGCCACAGAGTTCTGCGTTCAACTGTTTCTTTTTCTCTTGGTGTGACACATGTTTCTAGCAGTATCTGAGCTCAGGACTGTCTTTCTCTAAGCTATTGGTAACTAGCAAAGATACTTTCTCTAGATTGACAGCACTTCTTGTAAGTCGCTCTGGATAAGAGCGTCTGCTAAATGCTGTAAATGTATTAGTTCTCATTAACTAGCTTGCTTTAGTTGGCTACCCCAGTGACATTGCTAATTTGGCTAGATAATGGGGGAATAGCAGTTGGGCATTGGCATTTCAGTCAAAAATATTTGTGGAGGAAAACACACATCACCACTAAACATCTTTTATTACAGTAGTGTATTAAACTGAGAACTAGACCATAAATCCATTTTAGGTGATATAAACTTCAAGCCACACCGAGTCTTTAGTCCAACATAGTTACTTCAAGCCTTTGCGTGTATGAATGGTTAGCTAGCTGCAACCAAACCTGATAAATGAAGTAATTTATATGGTTATGAAAAAAAAAAAAAAAAAAATATATATATATATATATATATATATATATATATATATATATATATATATATATATATATATATATATATATATATATATATATATACAGATTGGTTTATTCCATTAACTCTATATGAGCAGTGTAAAACTAACTTGATCTTTTTCAGTATGCCTTTGCAATGTTCCCTGTGTGATGTGCTTTAGCCAGATATAGTAATCTTCCTAGGAATTTTTTTTTTCTTCTACACAGATTAGAAACTCGGACGAAACACGAGGGCTTTACACTGCTGTCTGACGATATACAGTTCTGAAATCTCATGTTTGAGAAGCTAATTTGCATATCTAATTTGACTTCTGATTTAAAATCTTTATTCAAATGGTTGCAAATTCTGAATTGTCCTTTAACAATGCATCATGACTGATATTGAAATGCAAAAGTTTGATAATTTGTGGAAAATGTCTTAGTTGTTTTGTGCGTGTCTTAGTTTTTCCGTTGCGGGAAAAGCTCTTCTTTGTTGCCCTACGTGGTGATTGTAGTATATCGTAGCAGCCACATTTTAATAAAAACCTCAGTTTGAATCCTTTTATCTCCCCCACAGATTAATCCAACTCAGTAAAGAAAATGTAAAAGATGCAAGTAGCTCAGCTGACACAGGTCATTAAACACTTGCTTCCCTGAAGCTGCTAACAGGATACCCACTACAAGCAGGACGAATGAATGGGAAGTTCGCACATCCTGGGCTTGCATAATTGGTGTTTTGCTGATGTGACTCAAACCAGTGACCTTCTGCCTCAAAACTGAAAAACAGGCCTGCTCAAAACTGACTTCAGTTTAACAATGAAGTCAGTCATGAATTTTCAGTTATTCAGTTCTAGTTTCAACATGGACCGTGAAACACAAGTAGAAAAGTGCAGTTTAAAAACTGTTCAAAACTTTTTGTTCTAAACTTCATACCATGTTCTAAAATCCATAGTGTGTGTGTGTGTGTGTGTGTGTGTGTGTGTGTGTATAAATGAAATTATGATCTGATTTTGGTCAGGTATTACATGTACAGTCTTCTGTCAAAAGAGCAAACGTTACTTTTAGTCCAGTTTGTCATTTTGAACATTCACTGAACGTCAGTTGACTGTGAATGTACTTCAGCTTGCTATTCAATAAAATATGTAATGGCCAATAGTATAGCCAAGCAATAGTATTAACTCTCCATCTAAAAGTTTAGTCTGCCTTCAGAATGACATTTTGGGGTCAGATCTCTTACTGTTCTTTGGAATTTTCTAATTTGTAGGAGGAAAATGTGTTCATGGGTATCATTGTTAGCTGATGTTTCTGATGAATCTAACCATTTCACAGTTCTAAAAGATGAACAAAAATGGAAGACTGTTTATGTACCCAAATTTCTATCCAGTGTAGCAAAAGCTAATTCTCACTTTCCAGGTACATCACACCTACCACACGATGATGCCAAGCTCAGAAGGCGGCTAGCTTGCCCTCTCGACAATGGAGCCAACACTTGCAGTCAGTTTTAATGGAAAATTTTCTTTTAAATGTTGAGGCAAAATGTCTTTGGGAAAAGTTTAAAAAAAGGATGTTTATGGCTTTTTTTTTTTTTTTTTGTCGTTTTTGAATTGTGAAATTTGTCAGTGTTTTAAAGTAACACTTAGCATTAGCTTAATCAAATGTAAACATGGCAATTTAGAGCCTTTACTCTTAAAATGTGAGCTAGTTTTGTGCTATAACCTGTGTAATTAAGTAGTGAAAATGCTTTTGTCTAGAAACATGCACCAATTCTTCAGCTTATAAGGTGCAGTCCTTCAACATTTTGTTCTGCTCAATTAAACCAGCTGTAATGGTCTCTTAGTAATTGAGCAGTGGCCCAGTTTTATTTTTCTGGCTCTGTACTCTTGCACATAATTTTTTGGTCATTATGGTGCATTTAAGAAGAAAGAAGGATGAATCCTGAAAGAGAAGTATCTTACCTGCTCAATGCCAACCAAATGCATTTGTTGTTGCAACAGAGCAGTGACCTAAAACGGACTAAAGCCTAGATATAAAGTATTTGAACCATGTAATTGCCATTATATACTGTCAGAAAATGGCCAGAAGCAAAGAATGACAATGGCACAGTATTATAACATTTTACTGCGAAAATCACTTCTGTACTACATTGCTTTCTGTATCGGTGCATTTCTTTCACAGTTGGGGTTTTTCCTATTTGCATGCTGGATATTGTAGACACAATATTCATGGATGGAAAATGATACTAAATTTGTGAAATGTCAAACCAATGATACGGTTTTGATTTTTTGGTATTTAAAAAAAAAAAAAAAAAAAAAAGCCAAAACATTTTGACCACTTGGCTACTGTACTGCTGTTCCTGTGTGCCACTGAAATGACTGTCCTGCCGTGACATGGCCTCTGCAAGACCTCTGAAGGTGCCCTGAGGTATCTGGCATCAACATGATAGCAGAAGATCCTTTAAGTCCTGTAAGTTGTGAGGTAGAGCCACCTCAGGTTGCACTTTTTGTTCCAGCACATCCTGCTGATGCTCAGATTGTGTTTTGGGGAATTTAGAGGCCAGGGCAGCTTGAAGTTCGAACCATTCCCATTATGTGCATTTTGCAAATTGCCATCAGCGACCCCCCTATCGCCATGAAAGGGTGTACCTTGTCTGCAGCAATCTTTAGGTAAGGTAGCATGCATCATGTTGATGTCCACATGAAGGCCCAGACTTGGTTTCCCAGCAGAACGTCCCACTCCCTCCACTGGCTAATCTTTTTCCTACATCGCTTCCCCAGGAAAATGGTGCACACGTACCAGGCCATCACTGATGCTAAAGATAACTGTACTCTTAGGACCAGCCAACCATTTATTGTCCTGAGATCCAGTTCTGAGGCTTGTGCCCATTTGTAGGTGCTTTCAATGGTAGATTGGCTACCATAATAGCTTGGGCATTGTGACTGGCAGTGATGTAGCTCCTTATGCCCCAGGGTGCGATGCTCTTCCAGAACCATTTTCTCGATGACCCTCTCAGTTTGGACTAAACAAAATAGCCTTTGTTGTCTTTGTGTTATCTTTTACATTGAACATTAGACATTCAAAATCATGTGAAGAGTTTTGTGGTTTGTCCCTCCTTGGGTCACTTTTGGTAGGTATTCATCACTGCCAACCCTGATCATCACACAAGCCTTGCCATTTCTGACCCTGTCGTTTGTCCATAACAACTTGTCCTGCATCCAACACATGAACTCTATGGCTTGCTCACTATGTGATATATCCCAGACTTTGATCTGCAGTTATGTTTTGGCCAAACTTGGCTCAATATTTTTGGATCCCCTAAAAGGGAGAGCCTGCGGGTCTAGTTGTCAAAGCCCCCCCCCCCCCCCCCCCCCCCCTTTTTTTTTTTTTCTCTTCTTTCAAATCAAGTGCACTAGATTAGATCCAGAATAACACAAATTTGACTTTGCTGCTGTGGTTATGTGATTTATGTCCGTTTGACAAGTGTGATTTGATTAGAGATGAAATATTAAATCGTAATCCTAAGCGTATTTAGACGTGTTTTTTTTTTTTTTTTTTTTTTTTTTTTTTTTTTTTTTTCCTTTTCATCCCAGTTTCCGGATTTTAGCTTGTTAAAACTCCTGAGCATGCTGTCACAGATGTGATTGTGTGTCTGCGCTCTAATCCCGCGGATTCCGTAGAGCGCATCAGACAGCCTGCTTTTATCAGGCCTGTACTGTGCTGAACTTTTAAGCAGTTTCCTCTGTGTTTAGACACCTGTTACTGCGAGCATGTGGTTATGTCACTGCCAGCTCTAGAGACTATTACGTAATTCTCACTGTTGCACACTGATTGCTGATTTTAAAGGAGTAGTTCAGGGAATCATATACAGTTTTGTCCTTCACTCCAAATGTAGTCATCCAACATGTGCTGGTGTACTATATTTCTCATTAGTGGCATTCAAACCTAATGCCTAAATTATTATACATGTTGGCTTTAGCTTGTTGGCTTCACTGCATTCTAACATAGGTGTTTGTTCTTTCCAGGTGGTTGAGTGCAGTGTGCATTGGCAGAGAGACTGTGTCCTCAGTAGATCTGTTTGCCTGGTAAGCAAATTGGTGAGTGCGCAGGGTGCTGGAAGACTCTTCTTTTGTGAGTGAGGATCAGTCTCTTAAAGCACTTCATGACTATGGGTGTGAGAGCAATGGGGCGGTAGTCGTTCATGCTTGAGATGGTGTTTTTGTTTTTTGGGATGGGGATGATGGTTGTGGCTTTGAAGCAGGCAGGACCAACAAACTGTGCCAGGATGATGTTGAAAATGTCCGTGAAGGTGGCAGCCAGCTGATTTGGCGCACATTTTCAGGACCCGCCCTGGAATGCCATCAGGGCCTGCTGCTTTCCGAGTAGACCAGTGTCCGTGCTCTCCTCACCTCTTCAGTAGTCAGTGTGAGTGGTGGGGGCTCCTCTGTAGAGAGGGACAGGGCAGTTTTGGCACGTTGAGACTGAGCAGTGGTCTCAAAGCATGCATAAATTATTCAGTTTGTGCCAAGGCAGTCAGATGACCATTTGTGACTTGCAGTCAGCATTTCCAGTTCATCTTAAAGGTCTTCAGTGGAGTTGAGGTCAGTGCTCTGTGCATAACTCCTGGAGTTCTTTTTATACCGAACTCGTCAAACCATGTGTTTATGGACCTCCCTTTGTGCACAAGGGCGCAGTCATGCTGGAACAGGAAGGGACCTTCTCCAAACTGTTCTCGTCCCCCCCATCATGGCATTGTTCTGATAACAACTGCTTCTTTGTTTATTTTGCAAGAGCTTTTTGTGTAATTTACTCTTCTCAGTAATGACGTCCTGACACCTACACATTCTTTCAGACTCTTGTGTTCTCACAGTGGAAGGATGGAGAGAAACACCTGTAGATTTTTCCAGATCTGAAGCAAGAACGGCGCTCGATTCTCCTTTCTCAAAGATGAAAGCTTTAAATACTATTTCTGATTTTGTGGTCTGCTGCCCTCTTGAATGGTTGGACTCCCATTTTCTCCCTATTAATTTTTTTTCATCTGCAATCTTTTTATAACAATTTTTTTTTAATGGGGTGGGAATTTTTTTAGGGTCAATTTTGAGCAAATAATTAAATTTGTGATTTAATCACATTGTGTAGTTAATCAGTTGCATGTCATTTCAGGAGTGAATGCTTTTGCATTGCAATTTAATCCTCTTTGCCACACTACATCCACACATCGCTCTGATCTGTTCTTAGAGGGTCTGCCTCATTTTCCCCTGATTTTCCCAGAATGCTTCACCTGCTCCAGGAGCCCACGCAGACAGGAAGTTGAGCAGGAAGTGTGTGAGCCGCTGGGAAACGGCTGAATGACAGGAACAGAGAGACACTGCAGATAAGCAGACTGTCAGTCTGTCTCGATGTAAACATTTTATACATGATTCCAAGAGGGTTTTGTTTACCCCATTTCTGTTTATTTTGGGGTGCAAGTACACACCACTGTCAGAGCTCACTGTATTTTGGCCAATTTCTGGCCAAGCACAGTTACCAAATGAAAGTCTTTCAGGCTGGAATCTGAAGGATACGGATGTTCTAAAACGGCTCCAGGCATTAGTGGATTCACGCATAAGAGTGAAATGTTTCATCAAAGCACTCCATGTTTCTGGGTGTGAAAGTGGTGTGTTGATGGAGGATGTCTGTGGATGATGCAAGTGTGGTGTTTCACTGGTGAATTTGTACTAATTGGAATGTTTGATTTTTTTTTTTTTTTATTTCTTTTTTTTTTGTTCCCCTGTCCCTTTAATATATAGACCTTTTGTAATTAATAACTCCTTGAATAAAATGTTTTTGAAGCCAGAAGTCTCTCTCCCTTTGAGCCTTTTTCTTTTAAATACCATGCTCTCTTGCTTTTTGTCATTCTTTCTCTCCTTTCTGTTCGTCATGGCTTTTCTTTTTCTATTTTGCTCTCACCTTTTTTTTTTTTATTTCTTTTTTTTTTTAACACCACGCCCTCTTGCTTTTTGTTCTTTATCTTCTTTCCTTTTTCTCTCTCTCTCTCTCTCTCTCTCTCTCTCTCTCTCTCTCTCTCTCTCTCTCTCTCTCTCTCTCTCTCTCTCTCTCTCTCTCTCTCTCTCTCTCTCTCTCTCCCTCTCCTGTTTCTCAAGGTGTGTGGGGTGTGTGTTTGTTTTTTGTGGTGTTTTTTTTTGGGTGCTGTTTTTTTTTTTTTTTTTTCCCCCCCTCCCTTTTTCATGCTTTGGGCTAAGCAGAAGAGTGAACACACTGCTTTCTGTGACTAGAAATTCATTTCTTAAGTGCATTTTACCATAATCAGCATAAAGCCAGGATTTTTATTTTGTGTTGGCATGCATAAAATATTAACGTAACATTTACCAGCTTTTCTGTTGGTTTATTTATTTGCTTGCTTGTTGGTGAATTGTTGGACATATGACTGAGAACCCAGTCTCTTCAGTAACACTCAGCTACTGATTTATATACCAGAAACACTGAGGCTGACGTCCTGTTTGCAAATGTCACATATGCACTGAGGAAATGGTACGTTCTGAAACTTCAACAGGGTTTAGGGTACATCAGGCTTTACTTTCGAAACAAGTAAATGTATTAGACTTCCATCATATGATGCTACTATTCACAACATGACAAGCACCTGAAGCACGGTGTGTAAACAGCGCTGTCAGATAGCCAAGCCAACACTAACGTACTTATCTTTTCTGCCATCCATCCTCTGCTTCTGCCTCTCGCTGTGCTTTGTTGTTTCAGTACAGCCCTATCTCGTCTCTATCTTTCAAAATGAAGCTGCCTGGCCGAGGTTCTCACACACTTCCAGCTGGTCAGCACTTTATTTTTGCTGTAACTCACTAAATCTGAAGCAGAAATGTATTAAACCTCTCTCAAACTGATGGAAACGACTGCTGAGTAAAAATCTTTTTGGCCTTTCATCTGCCCCGTTTGAAGCCAGCAGCTGCTTTACGAAGAAGTAATTATCAATGTGAAACTGCAGCAGAACACACATCCTTAATACTGGAGCCAGCACTGATCAGGTCACAGCATGTGGTTCTGTTTGACAGGGGTGTGTTTAAGTATTGATACAGCAGTTAAAGTATTGCTACATGCGTAATGCACTTTCAATAATGTAAATAAAATCTAATGTAAATAGTGAATGCACTCTTCCTGATATTATTAAACGCTTGATGATGGATGTACACTGGCAATAGGTATCATAAATGAACTGTGTTGTACGTGTCCTGAATAAACACGTCCCAATGCTTTGTCAAACTCTTACTGATACATTGTGAATAAATATACATTACTACATTTTGATTAAAATGTGAATAAACTCTTATTTTATTTTATCTCTGGGGCCATCTCAAATTGTGTATGCTGAGAATCTATATAATGTGTATATTTGCATTTACGGCATTTGGCTGACGCTCTTAGCCAGAGCGACTTACAATTTGATCGTTGTTTTTTTTTTTTTTTTTTTTTTTTTTTTTTTACACAGGCAGGCGTTAGGAGTCTTGCCCAAGGACTCTTATTGGTATAGTGTAGGGTGTTTACCCTGGTGGGGATTGAACCCCAGTCTACAGTGTAGAAGGCAGAGGTGTTAACCACTACACTATCCCAACCATATAGTGCATGTATGCGTGTGTAAATAAATATAATTAAAAATAAATATATACACATGAGAAACAGGAATATATTGAAGTAACTCTCAGCAACAGACTTGATTTATTCACAATATGTTGTAAAAACTCAGTGTATATCATGAATAAACTTGTATTGGTTTCATGAATAAGCTCTGTGATGTATCATGAGTAAACTCTTTGCTAAATATGTACACTGCTCAAAAAAATAAAGGGAACACTTAAACAACACAATATAACTCCAAGTAAATCAAACTTCTGTGAAATCAAACTGTCCACTTAGGAAGCAACACTATCAATTTCACATGCTGTTGAGCAAATGGAATAGACAACAGGTGGAAATCATTGCCAATTAGCAAGACACACTCAATAAATTAGTGGTTCTGCAGGTGGGGACCACAGACCACTCCTCAGTACCTTTCTGCTTTCTGGCTGATGTTTTGGTCACTTTTGAATGTTGGTGGTGCTTTCACACTCGTGGTAGCATGTGTCTGCACAAACGGTTAGAAACCAACTCCATGAGGATGGTATGAGGGCCCGACGTCCACAGATGGAGGTTGTGTTCACTGGCCAACTCCGTGCAGGACGCTTGGCATTTGCCAGAGAACACCAGGATTGGCAAATTCACCACTGGCGCCCTGTGCTCTTCACAGATGAAAGCAGGTTCACACTGAGCACATGTGACATACACGACCGAGTCCGTAGACGCCATGGAGAGCGATCTGCTGCCTGCAACATCCTTCAGCATGACCGGTTTGGCAGTGGTTCAGTAATGGTGTGGGGTGGCATTTCTTTGGAGGACCGCACAGCCCTCCATGTGCTCACCAGAGGTAGCCTGACTGCCATTAGGTACCGAGATGAAATCCTCCAACCCCTTGTGAGACCATATGCTGGTGCAGTGCCCAGGCATTGTAGGGAGGTCATACAGGCACGTGGAGGCCACACACAATACTGAGCCTCATTTTGACTTGTTTTAAGGACATTACATCCAAGTTGGATCAGCCTGTAGTGTGTTTTCCACTTTAATTTTGTGTGTGACTCCAAATCCAGGCCTCAATTGGTTAATAAATTTGATTTCCATTGATTTTTGTGTGATTTTGTTGTCAGCACATTCAACTTTGTACAGAACAAAGTATTCAATGAGAATATTTCATTCATTCAGATCTAGGATGTGTTATTTGAGTGTTCCCTTTATTTTTTTGAGCAGTGTAGATGGACCCTGGTGGTACATCATAAACTGTTGGCAGTATATGAATCGCTATTCTCTTTTACAAAGGGCCTGTATGTACCATAGAAACTGACATGTGGTGTGGGTTTCACTCAAATCTAAGTGAAATTGAGTGATTGTGTTGGCCAAAAATCTGCTCAATCTCATCTGTTCATACATGGTGTGCAGGGTAGTGGGGAAAGGGATGTGGTTTGCAATTTGCATAGTTATGCATCTGTCGCTTTGTTAAGGTTGCAGGATGCTCCTGTGTTTTAAGTAATTTCTTGGTTATAACGGTAATTAAAAAATATATATTTAAGTATTCAACATGGATTCATTTTTGAGATTTAAATTGACTGTGGTGGCTCACATTTGCTTTTCCTTTGGTTTTGCAAGTGTGTTATGATACAGTATCATTCGGTTGCCTCAAAATTTAAGTAGCCCTAATCATGTCATAGCTGACTACATTTGGAGGAAGGGGGACAACTAGGTAATGTGTTCCATGTGTGATGGGCTAGCTCGTAATTTATGACCCAAAACATGGGAAGACAGTTACACTGAGGCAAGTGATTTGAGATGCTAGACCTTGAGGCCTAAGTTGCTTCTTCAGACTTCACTCCAGGGCTGCAACAAATGTCTAATCTGGTAGTTGGTTGATTTATTGAAACAAATAATTGATTATTTGGATTATGAATCACTACATTGGTAAATAAATTTTGTATACAGTCATGGCCGAAAGTGTTGGCACCCCTGAAATTATTTCTCCCCGAAAATTATTGCAATTACACATGTTTTTTGTTATACACATGTTTATTTCCTTTGTGTGTATTGGAACAACACAAAAAACAGAGGAAACGAAGGCAAATTTGACAATTTCACACAAAAATCCAAAAATGGGCTGGACAAAATTATTGGCACCTTTTCAAAATTGAGGGTAAATAACTTTTTCAAGCATGTGATGCTCATTCAAACTCACCTGTGATAAGTAACAGGTGTGGGCAATTTAACAATCACACCTTAAACCAGATAAAAAGGAGAGAAGTTGACTCAATCTTTGCATTGTGTGCGTGTGTGTGCCACACTAAGCATGGAAAACAGAAAGAGAAGAGAACTGTCTAAGGACTTGAGAACCAAAATTGTGGAAAAATATCAACAATCTCAAGGTTACAAGTCCATCTCCAGACATCTTGATGTTCCTTTGTCCACGGTGAACAACATAATCAAGAACTTTACAACCCATGGCACTGTAGCTAATCTCCCTGGACGTGGACGGAGGAGAAAAATTTATAAAAGGTTGCAACGCAGGATAGTCTGGATGGTTGATAAGCAGCCCCAATCAAGTTCCAAACAAATTCAAGCTCTCCTGCAGGCGCAAGGTGCATCAGTGTCAGCTAGAACTATCCGTCGACATTTGAATGAAATGAAATGCTATGGCAGGAGACCCAGGAGTACCCCACTGCTGACAGACATAAAGCTAGACTGTATTTTGCCAAAATGTAAGTAAGCCAAAATCCTTCTGGGAAAACATCTTGTGGACAGATGAGACCAAGATAGAACTTTTTGGTAAAGCACATCATTCTACTGTTCACCGAAAACGTAATGAGGCCTACAAAAAAAAACACAGTACCTACAGTCAAATATGGTGGAGGTTCAAAGATGTTTTGGGGTTGTTTTGCTGCCTCTGGAACTGGGTGTCTCGACTGTGTGCAAGGCATCATGAAATCTGAAGATTACCAAAGGATTTTGGGTTGTAATGTAGGGCCCAGTGTCAAAGCTGGGTTTGCGTCCTAGGTCATGGGTCTTCTAGAAGGACAATGACCCCAAACATACATACAAAGCACCCAGAAATGGATGGAAACAAAGCGCTGTAGAGTTCTGAAGTGGCCAGCGATGAGTCCGGATCTAAATCCCATTGAACACCTGTGGAGAGATCTTAAAATTGCTGTTGGGCGAAGGCAACCTTCAAATATGAGAGACTTGGAGCAGTTTTGCAAAAGAGTGGTCCAAAATTTCAGTTGAGAGGTGTAAGAAGCTTGTTGACTGTTATGGGAAGCGAAAAAATTCAGGGGTGCCAACACTTTCGGCCATGACTGTAGCTATTGGCTTTTAAATTTAGCTTGAGGTTTTATGCACTTGCTGACTAACAACAAAGACACAGATGACTAACATTCAAGAATTCACTGTATTAATTAACTTTACTGCTAATACAAAAGACAAAGTAAAACTCCAATGTGTTTTTCCTTTAAATAAAAAAAGTATAACCAAGGATGTGTAAAGTAGCAGCAATAAAATGTTTTCCTTTAATCAAGTAAATTAAATAATCAAAATTTGTGTTGCATTTAAGTGCTTTCTGTGGTCTGTTTACCTTTGCTGCAACTATATTTCACAATCACAAGTATTTATTGAAACCGAGGAAAGTCACTCGCACTCTCGCTCGCTCACTGAATGCACCGCACGTCTCCGCGTTCAGACGACGATGCATTGTTTAAAACTGTAAATGTTATCTTTACAATGAACAGGGTCACTGTTAAGTTACTTGCTTCTCTGTTGCAGCTCCATTTAACAATATCAGAGAACAGCATTTACAAATGTTCCAGCTCAGTTCAGAACATGAAAGAGGACCATCATTAGGAATTTAACATCAACATTAGCAAACTAGCTTGTTAGCACAACTACAGCCACGTCCCACACCACACATCTGCACTCCACACCCTACACTGAGTGCGCTTCTAATGGTATATGTGCTGTTCTTACACACTAGTGCTAATATGGGGTTTGGGACATGGTGTATCTTACTGGGATTAGTTAATTAACCTCCAGTGAGCTGACAAGTTTCCTCTTCAGATCCTCCAACATGCAGGATGTGCTTCGACACCAGCTGTTTACAAACAGTACAACTGACAACCTTTTTAGCTACCACTTTTTTGAGGATTTTGTTCTTGAGGCTGCCATTGCACTAACTCTCCAGTGAGCGTTCCTAGTGAGCGCAAGGAAGACATGTAACACGTGACATCACCAAACTAATCGACTACTAAATTAGTTGCCAACTAATTTTTCTGGATTTTAGACAACTGTCAAATAATCGTTGCACCCCTACTTTACTCATTACATAAGTAACTAGCATTTTGGATTCTCTTGTGAATCTTTTAAAAGGCAGTTCACCACTGCCGTACATGCCAAGATGTTCTGTCGTAACAGTAACCTATAAAGTTTAGACTTGTTAGTACTTTTTTTTTGGATCACGTATATAGACCAGGGGTATTTCGTTAGCTAGCAAGCAATGTTTATTTACATAGTGCTTTTTTACAACAGGTGTGGTTACAAAGCTGCTTCACAGAAATCAATATTACGGTGGCAAGGAAAAACTGAAGAGCAAGAGGAAGAAACCTTGAGAGAGGAACAAGGAAACCAGATAGCAAGCATTGTACTATAATGCTGTAATATTTTACTTTTACTAACAAAGTGGGGAAAATGGGTGGGCCATTGGTAATTTGGTTAGTTTGATTATGCAGCAGCATCTGAGGGTGAGGATTGCACAGCGTTGTACAACAAGAAGCTCAATGGTGGTCAAGCCGGTCCAGAAGGCTGGCGAGCAGTGGCACCCAATCAAGGCCGAAGACTCAACAGAATCAGATGCACAGGATGGGCAGCTGTTCAACTCTGCCAAGAAAGGGGGAAAAAATTCGTTCTGTAAGGAGTGACTGACTGATCACCGATTTACAATAGAGCAGTGGAGACTAATTATCAAAGGCTCAACTATAAAAGTAGGTTTTTAGCCTAGACTTAAAAACCTGAGGCTGTGTCTGAGTCAGACATCAACAGGAAGATTATTCCAGAGCTGGGGGGCTTTGTATGAGAAAGCTCTCCCCCCGATGTAACTTTTTTATTATGAATTCTAGGTACCAGTAGTAAGCCAGCACCTTGTAATCTAAGTAGACGTGATGCTTCATAGTTTGAGAGAAGTTCACTCAGGTACTGATGGGTGAGTCTGTTTAGAGTTTATAAGTCAGCAATAGAATTTTATAATCAATGCAAAATTTAACTGGTAACCACTGCACGGCTGATGAAACTGGACTAATATGGTCAAGCTTTCTGGTTCTTGTGAGGACTCTGGATGTCCCAGCAAAAGCCTTAACAAGCTTCAGCTAGTCCAAAACGCTGCAGCCAGACAGCAGGGCATTACAGTAATCTAGCCTTGAAGTAATAAATGCATGAACTAATATAACAAGAGAACTCATTTAATTAATTTCGCAATATTGTGGAGATATAGGAAAGCTGTTCTAGTAAGTTATGTGCGTCAAAGGACAGATCAGGGTCCAATTAAAATTCAGTAGGATCCAGTTAGAGAATGTCCTCAAGCAAAGGTCTGGAATGTCAATGTCTAACTTGCATTATGATTTGGTGCCATATATTGTTTCCTGAAATAGCGTAGTAGGTATATCATATGCAGTCAATAACGATGTCAAATCAAATGAACTATAATTCAGTAATATTTCAACATTTCGGTTTTCTCTTTTTAGAGCACGATATGTGAACTTCCCTCCGACTCTCTTTCTTATCCAAATGCTGCGTCTCACCTTGTCCCTCCCTGTGCATGCATCACTCACTCAAGTCTCGTAATCGTAATGCACAGATCTGATCAGATGAGTAGCGTTACGTGTAATTTTTACAATGCGTGCGATTGGTCTGTTTCCCACAGGTTCTAAACGGGTACTGTAAAGGCTAGAAATGTTACATCGAGTAACATGTGACCACCCTGTCGAAATTAAGTAATTGTCTAAAGTTTATCGACTATATGTCCAGGTCCAAATAGCACAGCGCCTGGCTCCGGACTCCGCCTATTAGTGACCACTGATGTAGACCATATGCAGTGCCTTGTAGAAGTATTCACGTTCCATATGTCATCAGATTCATCTGTATTACAAATGGGACAGGTTACTCCAGTAAGTATTTTTATTGCAAGCTAATGTGCTCTTAAAGTAAAATTTTAAAGCCAAAATGTTATTGCTCAGCAGATCTTAAAATATTACATTCAAAAATGCTGCTTGCCTAAGCATTTCATTTTATTACTTCATAGAAGCACCTTTTGCTGCAGTAACAGCTTAATCTTTTGGGGTAAGTTTTTACCACCTTTGCACACTGTTTGGGAGTGTGGTGTGGTATGTGTGGTGGTTTTTATTTATTTATTTATTTTATTTTTTTTATATATTCACCCCCCCCCCTTCCCCGACCCATTCTTCCTGACAGATTTGCTTGAAATTGGATGGGTGGACGATGTTTGTGGACTTGCAATTTTCAAACAGTGCTACAGAGATCTGGACTTTGACAGAATTCATCCTTTTGTTCATCCACTGTTGTATTGCTTTGGTCTTGTGCTTAGCATTTTGAATTTTGGTCAAAGAGCTCTATTTTTCTGATCTCACAAAAAACCTTGTATCTCATTTTAGCTGGCTCACTCTGATGCTTTCTGGTAAGATCCAGAGATCCAGACCTGCTTTCATGTGTTTCCTTCCAGTAATGACTTCTTTCCTTCCAGTAATGACTCCCCCCCCCCCCCCCCCATACAGATCAGCTGTATGCACACCTCTTGATCACTGACTGGTTTACCTTCACTCATAAGTCCCATTCTTGTGCTGATGCTGCATTTTTAACCTCATTCTTCAGGTGTATTTTTTTTTCTATCAATTTACATGATCAAATGTAAGGCAAAGTATTTAGTAACCATGAAATAAAGTCAATTTTTATTTTTTTTGTAACAGTTCCTGTCATTGTTTTATGATCATGCACGTTGCTATATGCTTACAATTTACTGTTGAAAGCCAAAACTCTTACACACTTTGTATTTTATAAAAAATAATTTACAGAGCAGACCACTGAAGAGATGCCATCTGTTTAGTTTATAGCCCAGATTTGTGGAAAAAATGGGTCGACTTAAAGTAGAAACAAATTGTGAGTTCTTCATCTTTTATTATGAGTTTATTACATCACCCATCTATTTGACTGGAAAGAAGACAGTTACAGCTCTCATAGGACACCACACTTTTTGAATGTAGCTTATGAAATATGAATTATGAAAAATGACTGTGCGTTTTGGAATCACTGTCTGTGCAGTGCCTCTGGTAGGATGCCCATTTCTTCCTCACAGTAAATTCATCAGCACTCACTGGGATATCCAAATGCTTGGGTATTTTTTTTTTTTTTTTTGTAGCTTTTTCCTGTTTAGCTCATCTCTCATTTCCTTCCAATGCCCCTTTGGTTTCAGAACTTTCCTTTAGATTCAGTCTCACCAGTGAAAGTTGAGAGAATTTTATCCAGAATAGGTGAATTTAAAAAAATAAAATAAAAATGAACTATTTGTAGGTAGATGTATATTGTCCTAGTTAGGTCAATATTTTTCATCTGTCTGGCTCAGGGAATGAGTACTTGCACAAACATTCAGTTAATTTTTATGTAAAACCATTACTTTAAATGGATTTCTAGGATAAGTCCTTAAATATGACGGCACAAAATTAGTTTCCTTCGTAATCTAGATTAATTTGATGCCTTTTATCTTTATACACAATCAGTGGTTCTGACCTGTCTGCTAATGTAGCTTCTCACTCTCTCTCTCTTTCTCTCACATGAACTCATTACAGTGAAAGTTCTTGAGTAACTGGAGTGTTCCATTTTGCTGCTGTTTGCATCATAACCCTGCTTATTATCGGCTTTGAAATGTACTGCAAATATCCACTATAGTGATGCGTACCTTGTTCTAGACTGTAAAGATTTGAGATTTTATTCATTCCTTTATAATAGGCATGCTAGATAGAAAGCACAGATTGCATTTACATTTAATTTTTTCCATTTCGGCCACAATGGCCTGAAATTGAAAAAATATATTCTGCATTTGTTTTCCAAAACAGTTTAAAGCAGATAGTAAGGCTAAATTAAGCGTTGGATTTGATTATGTATGCCCTGCATCACCTGTTATCAGTTTTCTCACTCCAGTTAAAATGTTGCTCAGTTCCTTGATTAGTCCTTAAAGTGTGAAGTAGTCCAGCTCATCCCTCCTGTAGAGAGAAGCTTTTTAGAGGAAGTGCATTTCAGCAGAGTCTCAGCTTGCATGACTAAACGCCTTTCAAGTGATTACCACCCATTGGGTGTGCTTTAATGAATCCAGGACGAGCGAGTCAATGGCATTCATTGGAAGACAAGTCTGGGTGTTGCATGCAGACGGTGGTTTTTGTATGTTCATATGAACGGGTCTGGTGAGAACACTATTTTAGGATGTTCAAATAAGTCTCAAGTCTCAGCACTCCAGTGTTCAGTGGTGAGAAACAGTGGAGTGGCCAGAATTTCCTTTAACACTAGTATGCCCTGAGATTTCAGGATCCTCAGGACATCACTCCTCCTTCTTGCCAGCAATTAGCTGGACCATAAGTCAACTTTTATGTTAATTCACAGAGAAGCACTGAGGCAGCAGCTCTATGGTGCATCCAGAAAGCCTACTAGTAACATCTTTCTCTCCCTATGTATGTAAATATATTAATGTATAATATACTGATTGTTGTTGGTGGTGGTGTAATATCTATCATTCAGTATATTTGACTTTCTACAGTAAATTAAAAATGTTTTGCACCGTGTGTGTGTGTGTGTGTGTGTGTGTGTGTGTATGTATGTATGTATGTATATATATATATATATATATATATATATATATATATATATATCCCAAAAAAAACTTTTTGTAGTCTAATAACATGGCCGATTCAAATTTTAACAATGTGTAAACTTTTTTCAACATTAAAAAAATAAATAAATAAATTCAGGTTGAAGAATTGCATTCACTAGAAATTAAAAGGCATTTTCTGTGTTCAGAATATGCTCAAACACAGTCAAACGAGTGTACAGAGTACAGAGAGACGTATCAGATGTAATCATTGAGATGTAAACAAATGAATTCAAAGTGGTTTGATGTGAAATGTTTCATTGCAGAGTAACATGTGGTTTTCTGTACAGTGGCGGTGATGGGAACTAGGGCTGTCAGGTAAAAAATTAGAGCTTTTATTTACCACCCACCCCCACCAGTGACCCCACATGTGTGCAAGTTTTTGAGCTCTAATGCTGATTATTGCTGATCTTTTTTTTAAAAAAAAAAAAAAACCCTTTGAGGATCATGATTAGATTTTTAAAATGCATTTAGGCCAAGACTTGATCCCAAAACTTTTATAAATCGGTGCATCAGACAAGTGTTATACTGTAGCTTTCTATAAGAGCTTTGAGACATTAAACTTGTTTCAAACCTGGTTTATTTCACCACCACTGTGAATGATTAACTCTAGAATACAGCATTTTGCATCACATTTCTGTGAATGACTTTGTGTACTTTGTTTACATGTTAACGTTTTAATTATGGAGAAAACTATTGTGGAATTGGTGAATCATTTGCAGTTGTTTGGTTTTTATAAAATAGACTCAGTCAGCTCAGGCCTTGTTGTCAAAAGCGGCTTTTTAAAAATCCCCTGGGGTTAAACTTTTGACAGGTTATTAAAAATGCCACAACTGTTTGCATGTTGTCTCATGGTGTCAGGCTTGCACTACCAGCAGTGACTCACCCTGCACACAAGACAGATTATTCCTTTTACTCCAAGATATTGCATTTTAAAAGCTTTTGCTATTGCTATTATATTAGGAGGAGCAGTATGATGTGCTTATTGCAGTGGGTCTGTAAGCTTTAACATTGATGTTTTCAGCTTTAGTAGTCAGAAAGCAAGGTAAAATTGGAACATCATTCCCCCTAGTCATGTTTTATTGATCGATCAGTGGGATATACTGTTATGTCTCTCACTTACTGCATTACAGCACATTAAATTATATGTTGTAGCAAATGCTGTTACCTAAGGTGCCAAGTACATATGAGGCATAGCAGAAATTGTGAAGGTTTTTGAGATGAATGTGGTTATCATTTATAATGTTTGGGCATTGAGATATTACCCTTATTCTGCATTCTACCTGACTGTAGAGAATAATGGAGGGCTCCATTAAAGCTGCCAAGAGGGCGAATAATCAAGTTACGTGGAATGATTCTGGACATGCAGTGTACTTTTTGTTCATTTTCATGGATAACACTCAGTGTCAAACCACATAAGCAAGTCTATTTGAGACTCTATGCAGTTTGAGGAAAGTGTGTGGTGATTTAATCATACTGTTTGCAATGCATAGATTTCAACTTCCATTAGCTGTTGGCTAATATGGCCTAGTAGCTCCAAAGAAGCAAGCCTCAGACACAGAGCATGCCTTGACTGATCAGCTCCTTTTGGGGTATGGGGGTGAGGTTATCTGTAAATTAGATTTTTGGTGAAATGGTCACTTTAATATCTTTCAAACAAATGAACAAACCTTGACACTCCAAACTTAGCAATCGGCTATATGTGCAGTAACAACACAAAGAAGCCAAAATGAAGGGGAATCAATTGTTCTGTTATGATGTATGGCTAAGCCATCATGAATTCATTAACCTAATGTTGTGTGATATTCATCCTTATTCAGCATCACATCTGAATGTAGAAAATAACAAGGAATCTAAGCCACAGAATGGCTCCCTTAAAGCTGCCAGGAGGCAGAAGGAATAATGAAATTTCCAGGTATGTCAGAGAATGACCTTGCCGACTAGTACAGCTGCATGACACGCTGTAAAATTGAGCTTTCATTGAGTGTGAACATACTGAAAGTGTAACTTGGGCTCTCCAGCCTGTCCGATTCTCCTCACCCTCATTATAGCCACCTCTTTAAGAGGTTGTTAAATGTGCTGTGAGTTGCAGCCTGTGACTGGGTTTTTTAATTTGTCAAGAGTGGCCCATTTGGGGGAATTAATTATCTCAGGAATGGAATAAGCGTGAAACATCTGTCAGATGTTGTCCAGATATGAGGATTTGAGGCTGCTTTCCAGATTTTTTTTTTTCCCCCTCCCTCTTTTATTTTGCTTTGGCCCATGTTGCACTATTTGCTTTTTAATACAGACTTTAGTGGTCGAGTTCAACACCCCTGTGATGTCTGGGTGGGGGTGGGTGGGGGTGGGGGGGGGGGGGGGGGGGTTAGTCACATTACACCCACTACTTTAGCCTAGACTACAGTGCTGTTTAACAGGTCAGTGTGCATCTAACATACAGTGTATGCTATACAGTGTGCATCTAACCTCATATGGGTTTCGATCATACAATGCTGTACATGGTCAAGTCCAGTGTCCATAAACCCTACAACATTTATAATGCTAATGGGTTGACCTAATGAACCACAGAATGATCCTTTGATGTGGACCAGCTTTTATTTTGCTTAATATTCTGCTTGATGTTTACGTCTTAAATGCAAAAGCAACGTTATACCAATAGATCATTCACTAACATCCTCAGAAGACATCATTCACCAAATTGTAACATTGGTGTTAACAGCCTTTTTTTTTTTTTCTTGCTTTCTTTTTTTCTTTTCTATTTTGTGAGTGTATGTAACCATGTGTCCTGTTGTCTGACGTTTACCGGTCCATCCCGCAGACTGTACCTTTTGCTCTGTGCTCATTTGAGTTGCTGGCGTGGTGGTGGTGGTTCCTTTTGATGCATGCTGTTTAAGCACAAGTTATGTATTCACTGGGTATCTGCTGGTTCTTATGGTTGAACTGTTTAGAGTGCTTTTTAAACCTTATGGACTGGCAGTCTCCATGTATCCCTGTATACATTTGATTTATTGCCAAGCCCCCCATTACAACTATAGAGGCTTAAAATACAACATAAGTGATATAATAAATAATGCATTGCATTGATGCAAAAGTAAAACAACCTGACCTTTTACAGCAATGTAATATTATTTGTCCTTTGTTCATTACAGTAAAAACAAAAAAAGCCCACAAATATCTGATGGCTATCTGCATTAAAGTTGGTTTAGAAATGTCCTGTTTAAACCATTGCCATTGGTTGCCTAATGTTCCAAATTGATTCCCAGCACACTTTCAAAGAAAACAACAAAAGGATCAAATCTTTTTATTGATTCTTTCAGACACTTGTGTTCAGAGTGGTCCTGAAGTGACGCTGCGGCTCGTTGTGGGTTGCTGTGCTGGTTTGGCCTGGCTAATCCAATCACTGAGCAGCTGATGGTATCTTCCTGGAAGACAGAGTTCATTTTCATTCTACAGCTCATTTCTTTTTTTTTTTTTTTTTTCCCCCCCTCCTCCTCCTGCTCAGTTACTGTGCTGGGCCCTTAACTTTCAGGCTTGTTTTTAAAGCTGTCATGGCACTCTTTTGGGGAAAATGCTTTGAGTTGCCTTGCCTGCAGGACTGGATGCAAGCAGTACTCCTCAGTGCTCTCATGGGTAGCAGTTGAGGTATGTTCATATTGAATAACTAATTTCATAATCTTTTCGTCACTGAAGTCAAACCTTTTGTCACCATGATAATCTTGTGGATAAGAACACAATTTAACCTAATTTGGGGGAAGGGAGTCATTTTGCCATTTTGAATTTTTAAAAAGGAGTCAATGTTAGATTCCCAAATGAAACTAATTCCTAAATGACTTTAGGAATGGAAAGGGTGTGTTTTTAGAGATTAGGCAGGCTGGGCATTGACAAACTGCCTCTGGAAGCATCAA
The DNA here is from genome assembly GCF_015220715.1 of Pygocentrus nattereri. Lineage (NCBI taxonomy): Eukaryota > Metazoa > Chordata > Actinopteri > Characiformes > Serrasalmidae > Pygocentrus > Pygocentrus nattereri. The sequence continues at coordinate 16,575,385 of NC_051231.1, forward strand.
TAAAGAGCGTACGTCAGGAGCTTCATGGTATGGGTTTAACTGGTTGCAAGCAGCTGTACACAAGCCTAAGGTCACTATGTTTATTTAAAAAAAAAAAAAAAAAAAAGTAAGCTGGAGTGGTGTGAAGCACATCACTGGACTCCACTGGACAGTGGAAACATGTTCTCTGAAGTAAGTCACGCTTTGGCAGTCCGATGGATAAATCTAGGATTGGCAGATGCCAGGAGAATACTCCCTACCGGAATTCGAAGTGCAAAGGGTAAAGTTTGGTGGAGCAGGAATAATAGACTAAGGTGCTAGTCAGAGCTTGGGCTCTGCCCCAGGTTCCACTGAGGGGTAATGTTAAAGCTACAGCATACGTAGACATTTTAGGCAATTATGCTTCTCACTTTTGGCATTTTAATTCTAATACACACATTGTTACCAATTTGTTGCAGTTATGTATGTTTGCCTTGGTTTCTTCAAACCCACCCGAAGAACATCTGTGATCTGTGATCTAGTGAGGATAAAACACAATAAAATATTGTGATTATGCTAAACCGTGCAGGCTTCTGTGATATCAGTACTGCAAAGGCTAATATCACAACAATTAACAAACGATATATTGTGCAGTCCTATTCTGACTCTTTTCTCACTGGAAATGGGAGGTTGCGTAAGGATGCAGCCTGCAGTCAAGGCCTTTCATCTACTTTCGAAAAAATGTGATTTGCCGTGCTGCTGCTGTGGCACGGGCTGGTGGGTGAAAAGGTTAATTTCATCACCCTGCAGGATTAAACAATTGCAGATTTAATAGGGAGAAAGGGGAGAAAGGGAGCAAATGAAGCTTTGACTCCTGGTGACCTTCCATGGACCTGGCAGCAATAAGCAGCCCAAGTGTGCTCAGGAGATTTACAGCAAGAAGACTTTGCTAAAGTTTACTTGTTTTAAAGTTTGCAATTGCAGAAACATCCTTAGATATTAATGATTGTCATACCAGGCAAAATAAAATTTACCCATTGTGGCTGACCTAATGGCATAGTGCTTTACTACTTAGTTTTGCATGCTAATCCAACATTTCTTCTGAAATTAAGGGTTTTAATAGGGAGTTTCAAGTGCAGATTGGATGCATTCTGCCCGCATATTACATGAGGTAAAAACAAATGCATTTTTCTCCCTTGTGCATATGCTTTGGAGGGATAGGGTGTAAGTATTCAACACAACCATTTTTATTAAATATTTTTCCAGTGCCGCTTTTCAGAGCACTTTTTTATTTAAGCCAGACATTGATGTAAACTGAAAACTACACAGCTAAAGAAATCTTATCATTCCAATCCATAAAAAAAAGTTGTTAATAAAAACAAAAAAAAAACACCTGTACTAATTGGAATCGCTTCGTTTAGTGCATGTTATGTTTTTACACTTTTGAAAAGGGGTATCTGTCTGAATGCAAGTAAACATCATTTTGTCAGCACCTGTCACACACAGACAGGATTGCGTGATATGCAGAAGCAGAGAGCTCTACAGGCCCTATAGTGCAACATGATGGTTGAGCAGCATAGCAGTGGCATTGGTTGCTGTTTTTTGTGTTCCTCTAAGTGTCATTGGGTCCATTACTTGCAAGAGGAAAGAACATCAACCAGCCACGTACAGGAGCCCCTCGCCAGACTGGGCAGTCATGCTTAGTCAGAGCCGAGGACCTCTTGAAAAGGGCTCCAGAAAGACGCGGCGGCGGCGGCAGCAGCAGGTAAAGTCATCACAGAGAAAACAGTAAGCAATGCACTCTACCACTAGTCTCTATTCATGATCACGCCAGTAGGCTTCATTACTGAAGAAAAGCCATGTTGAAACACACATCTGAAGCTTGGTACCATATATTACTGCATTACCTGCAGATTACCGGGGGAATGTAGTGTGGTTAGATGAGACATTTAGTTATTCTGCAGCAATACAAGCATGTTTGGAGAATAAATGGCTTTGCATATGATTTGAACAGCTACGACACCTACAGTGAAGATTGGAGGTGGAACGGTCACTGTGTGTATGTGTCTCCTCCCTTTTTGTAGCAGCAGAATGCAAATTATTGAAAAGAACATGATTGGAGCAATGTGCTTGGAAATTCTTGAAGAATCTGAAGATTCTCATGAAGATGAGATGTGGGTGGATCTTCCAGCAGGACAAGGATCAAAAGAACATGCTGTAAAGTAGACTCTAAATTGGTTCCATAGGAAGAAAGTAAAGGTCTGGGCATGGACCAGTCAATCACCAGACTTGAACCCAAAAGGGAATTTGTGGAAGGAAGCGTAGATTAAGATCTGCCAGCAGGTGCCCTGGAGTCTTGAACCATTTTAAAGATTCTGCCTGTATAGAAGAATCAGTCAAAATCCCACCTGAACACTGAGACAGTAGTTATTCTGTACAGGACATGCTTTAAATTGGTCATTACTAACAAAGACTTCTGCACCAAGTACAAGATACATTTCAGTGGGTATGTTCAGTCCTTTTGTGTGTTTTTTTTTTTTTTTTTTTCCTTGAATCCTGAATCCTTCCACTTCATTGCACATAGCTTTCCTTAAAGTTATAGTTACTTTATGGTTGAATCAATACAAATGTCTGGCCTAAATTTCACAATAATAGCTGATTTGGAAATAATTTTTGAAAAGTGTTTATTTTTGTGTCTAGCTAGCTATTAAAAACGTCAGTAGTGTGTATACTCTTACCCTCTTCAACGGTTCTTTATCAAAACGCAGTGGTTCTATATAGAATAGTTTTGTGTAGATTCATTTCATGTTTAAATGGTTCTTTGCATGGTGAAATGGTTCTTTAGATTGATGGAGACTGTGGTGAACCTTTTTCAAAATTTTATGCAGCACCCAAAATGGTTACAAACTTGACATAATGGCAGAACCCTTTTTGGTGCTATATAGAATAGAACAATATTAATTTATTTCACCATGTAAAGAGCCATTTAAACACATTGGTTTTGTATAGAACTCATGATTTCTATTTAAGACATTGCCTTTGCTAATAACCCTTGAAGAACCACAAGTTGGGGTGTCCAGTTACTTTTGGGCATGTGGTATAACAGTTAAGGCTTTTATAGCTGACAAAGCTAACTTGGCTACTGTTTGCTAGCTAATGCTAAAGCTCCAGCCTTAATGTTGTTTTCTATCATTTTTGTTAACAGTAGCTGAATATACAGTGCCTTGAAAAAATAATCATACCCCTTGAACTTTTCCACATTTTTTCCATGTTGCACCCACAAGCTTAAATGTATTTTATTGGGATTTTGTGTGATGGACCAACACAAAGTAGCAAGTAATTGTGAAGTGGGAAAAAAATGACGTTTTTCAAAATTTTGTACAAATAATCTGCAAAGTGTGGCAGACATTTGTATTCAGCCCCTCTGAGTCAGTACTTTGTAGGACCGCCTTTTGCAATTACAGCTACAAGTCTTTTGGAGCATGTCTTTACCAGCTTTGCACATCTGAGGCTGAAATTTTTGCCCATTCTTCTTGGCAAAATGGCTCAAGCTCAGTCAGATTGGATGGAGAGCCTCTCTGAACAGCAATTTTCAAGTCTTGCCACACATTCTCAGTGGGATTTAGGTCTGGACTTGATTGGGCCATTCTAACATATGAATATGCTCTTAATCTAAACTATTCCATTGTATCTCTGGCTGTATATTTAGGGTCAATGTCCTGCTGAAAGGTGAACCTCCATCCGCCAATGTGCGGTGTTGGTTTTCTTCCAAACACAGCGTTTTGCGATTAGGCCAACTTGCTAATGTGCTCTGGTTTCTACAACATTAAATGTTTAGGATGTATGCGGTCTTTTGTTTTTGTTTGGTTAGGTTTGTTTATTTATTTATTTGTTTAATTATTTATTTAAGGAGCGTTGGATACACAACCCCCCCACCCCCCCGTGTAAGTGAATTTTTACCAACAGACATTTACTGCAGTCTGTCTGATTTCCCAGACTGCTGATGTAGTAAGGTTTAAAACCTTTGTAACCACTTCTTGTATAGGCAACACTGGAAGAAAACTGGCAAATGGAATGAAATGATTGAAAAGGGTCTCAGGTCAGAAAAACAACTTTGAAAGCTTCACCCATTTGCTCGATACTTGTTTGCATTTCATTTGTTTTGGCTTTCGTCTGCTTTAGGACAATCCTCTGGCCTCCACTTTCCCCCTTACTATATTGGCTTACCTTGTTTGGTCAAGCTCTGGGATTTGCCAAATAGTTGTCATGTGTTCTGTTTGCTTTGGACATGAAAGACATCAATCTGTGACACATTTTCCCACACTGCTGCTATCTGGGTGTGTATCAGATCCTAAGCTGCTGTTTTTGCAATGTTCAAGATTAAGGATACCTCTGGATTAAATATGAATCTAAAGCAAAGATACTGAATCTTTTATATGTTCATATTTTTCCAGCTGTCTCTTGTAGTCATGCCCTGTGGTGTGTAACTCGCTCGTTCTCAGTGGTGATGAAGCTGAACATGGCAGCAGCATACTGAGGGCAGAAGAGTGCAGTGGCATTTATAGTTGGTTTTATACCACTTTTTTTTAGTGTCACTGTTCAGTCCATTATCAAAAACACATTACCAACATCAGGTCAAGCAAATGGTATGAGGAAGAATTTTGAGCGATTCAATACAACTTAAATTGTTCTTATAAAGGAGTGTTTTGGTTAAAAAAAAAATCACACTTAGACAATTGTCCGTTCACACTAGATCAGCCAAGACACATTGGTTTCCAAATTTTGCTGCTTTAGTTCAGCACTGGAGCTGTGATGTTAATGTTGCTAACACTTATTAGCTGATAACACCGAAGTCAGTAGTCACCTGAATGTTTTCTGTAAGCATGTCCCCAAAACATCTCTAACTGTACTGAATGCAGTATGACGGTTATATAGACCACCTCAAAATGTTGGCGTCATTGATTTGGGTTCAGCCAGGTACATCAATCATGTCTCAGATCTGGTGAAAACTGAACATCAGACCGAACAGCCTCAGAGAAAAGGTATCAGGGGGAAAAAGCAAGCCTGGTCGAGCATATACTGGTTTGTATAACTTAAACTATTTTATCTAGATATAAATGCCAGTATAACATTTTCCGAGGCCGTTTGGTATGACTGCGTTTCTGATGTTCAGTTTCCCCAGATCTGAGATATGACTGTTTTTTCTCGGGACTCGAAGTTGTTTAGCTTGAGGAATGATGCCGGTCTGAGGATGTCCTAAAATGTAGCCCTACTTGGTGCTAATTAACAAATTTGCATGTTGGTCAGTTTGAAAACGAAAAAGCAAAGAGGGAAATAAAAGTGAATCCTCCAGCAGGTGGTGCTGATGTTCGTTTGAATTTGCAGTTTCATTCCGACTCTTAAAGCGCGTCCATGCCGAAAACTGAATCACAAGCTGTCACTTTGCTGTTGATTTTTATCCATTTTGCATTTTCATTTTGTCAGATATGCAGCCGATTTGCTATGAAAAAGAAATGGGAATGTAAACACTGCATGTTGATTCGTTTTGATGCATTCATTTCTTGAAAAGCAAAAGTAAAGCTGTTTTTTTTTTTTTTTTTTTTTTCCTCACAGCTCTTTCATTTTAGATTTGACCATGAAATACCAGAATGATGAATGAAATAACTAATAGCTGTTTTTAAATGTATTTTTATTTTTGTCACAAATTACTTGTGCTTATGTAAAAAATGAAATTGCAAATGTAGGCATTTCATTTTCAATTTTGGCAGGATATTTGAGCAGATGTTTGGAAAGAGAAATGGGCGGGGGCTCTGATGAGGTTTGCATTTGTTTTTTTGGCTTGCTTTGCCTCCCATAGCTATCAAGTTTGAGGAATGCCAGCTACCTAACTAGCATGATGAATTCACAAGCGAATAGCTGTAGCATATTCAAGCAAACCAACAAGTACACACTTCTGTTTAAATCACTCTGCCTGCTGTCTAAGTTACAAAACAATGTTACTTTAGTTCTTTACAGTAAATGTCAGCCATTTGGTTTTTTTTTTTTTGGTTTTTTTTTTCTGAGGGAAGTTGAAATTGCTGCACTGGCTTTGAAACTTAGCATTTCCTTCCTTAATTAAAGAGGTCAAGCTGTTCCTGTGATTCGCACCCTGGAAACAACTCTCTGACCTCCCAGTCCCAATACAGTAGATATGGTGTTTTTAGTGAACTGATTCTGCTTACTTCTGAGCCACATTCTCAACCTCAGTTCCATGGATGACATGCTGGCATTTGATGAGGGTGAGGAGGAATTTTGCTTGCTGCATGATGTAGTCGTACATCAAAACTGACTCATGTCATGCTTCTGAAGCTCAGTTAAAGCTTATTTTTACAATAGCAAATATTAAGTGACGGTGATGAGTCAGAAGTGTAGAGTCAGGAATGAAATGAGTCACAGCTGGGCTTTATTTATAGCCAGCAGCGTCCACCAACAATAGAGTAGCAAGAGTGTTTGCTGTGTAATAATTTATTGAGTGCTCAGCTCATATCTTCACTGCCAGCTCGAAACCAGAATCTCTCCCCCCCCCGCAAGAGTTTTTGTTTTTATTCTTGAGGCCTAAACTGAATATCCCAAAGGCTCAGGCGGGCAGAAAATTTAAATGTGTTGAGCCTGGCTGTCACACTAGCTGCAAACGTCTCCCTCTAGAGGGACCAGTATACTCGCACCGTGCCAGAAATGGATGAAAACTGAAACTTTTTATCAAATTGTTTTAAGAAGAACAGAGGATGTCTTTCCAAATAGGATGCTAAATGTTGAGCTGTTTGTGAGCTGAAAAGCACAGGCAGTTGAGGAAACAGTAATTGGTTTAATCCTCCTTATTCATCTGTACGTAAGGGGAATGCACTGCTTTGTTGGTGGGAGCTGTAATTGCATCTATTGTTGCTTAATGCAGTCTGTCATTGAGTGTGTCTTTTTCTGTTTAATGTGTAGCACTTTATTTATTTGTAAACCTCAGTATTCATTTAGCACTGTCACAGCTTTGTCATTGTCTTTGGGCAGTTGTCCTCTGGTTTGAGTTTCCATAGGAAACTTAGTTTTTCTGGAGTCCGCTGGAGTTTTAAGCATCGCATTAATTCAAGCCTAGCATGGAACCTGGAATATACTGGATCTTACTGTAGCCCCAACTGTGCTCTGTGCTCTTTGTATTAAATGTATGTTATGTACATGCATATATTATGTATTGTCTTTACTAATAATCAAGTATCTGGGCGACTTGGACTGATTCAGTAATCTGCAAGGAAGGTGACATGATCCTGATATGGTTTGTGTATGCCTGTGACCTAACAGAAAACTTGTCTGTCACGAAATAGCACTTGGAGAGAGACTCTTGCTTCAGAACCCAAAGGCATCCATAGGTGTTCCTCTCCATCCTTCCACTGTGAGAAGACAACACGTAGTCTGTGGCTGTTGAACATTTTGCGAAACGAAGGAGGTTCTCAGAACAGACCACCCCAGATTCCAGACTTCAACATCACTAAATGTACTGGGGATGACTTGGATTGTGAGAAGCAGAAAATACAGCTAACAGGCTGAACTTTGTAGGTGTATAAAAAAATATCCCTGCAGTCTCTCCCGAAATGTAATGGAAGCTGTAATAAAGCCAAGGTGCAAAATACAGGGGCACTGGGGGCCCAGGACTTGCTAATGAACCTCTTGGATCCCCTGCATGATGGAGATGAGTAAATCTTGGTTAATGTGTGGAAGAGTGCATTACCAAACTAGAAGAGCATTTCCAGAAGAACCAAACATTTAAAGTGCGATCAAAGCTAGCACCAGCATGGCTAAGGAGAGTATGTTAGCAGTTATCCAAAGCTGGAGTAGCCTTTCAACATGGGATCCTCCGAACATACACATGAATACTGAAAATAGTTATCATGGACTGCTTAGGCAAATTGGATTTGTTTCTTTAATTCAATATTTAGAGATGAGACTCTAATGAGAAATGAGTGAGAAATTTGCAAGACGTCTGGACACAAATCTGATCTGGTGACAACACCCTATCTGAATGAATTGCTGTGGTACCAACATAGACATCATAGTACTGACTGTGTAGCTAAGCTGATGGATTTTAAACACATACAGGTGAGATGGAGGTGCATTCTCTGATGCTCTTATTGAATCCTAGCACTTCTGGCACTCGGTTTGATGTGGTCATTGTCATGTTGCGAGCAATGCAAAAATTTTGATTGGAATCGCCTTTTAAACGAAAACCTCAAACATCATAGCATTTCCGTTTTTGCAAACTGGATCCAGACTACATTTTGATTTGAATCCAATTTGCAAGAATCTGAAACGCAGCCTCACATTGCATGCTGCTGCAAACTGTTTTGCAAAGTGCACCATGTCTTGTTCTTTAAAACCTTATATACTCTGAAGGTTTTCTATTATTTATAGGTTTTGACACAGGTAACAAGCAATATCAAGCTCTGTAGCTCACTGCCATATTTGTAACAAATGACCTGTAATGCAGATGTGATTTAATTGTTTACACAAGCATGTCATGAAAACAAGCTCAAATGATGGATCCTGAAAGGATCTTGTTAGAGCAATAATGATTAGGGTCATTATAACCTGGTGCACTGTTGTATTGAACAGCAGTGGTTTTTATTCATTCAAATGTACACTCTTCTCTCCCACCAGTGGAATGAGATTTTCTCCCTCTGTGAACACGGTTTCATAGATGTGGTAAGAGTTAATGGAAGAAATGTTAACCAAATATAAATGACACACTGATTTGCCATCCGTGCCGAAGCTTCCTGTGCATATCAGCAGAGAGCAAGAGAACTTGCATGTAAATCATGTACATGTAGGCTGGTATCATTTTATGTAATCCAGAAAAACCTGACTCCCTATAGTTTGTTAAACAGTGCTTTCGTGGCTGATGTGATTCAGTTCTTCATGGTCAGGTTTCTTAAACAGAACTTTTGCCGTTAAGACGTGCAAGTCTGTGACGTTTATTCCATTACTATTACAATATGTTGTATAAACCAAGTAAAATACTTTATGTATAATTAACCCACCCCCCTCTGTTTTGTAGTCGTTTTTGTTGACCTCTAATGGTTGCTCATGGTCTTGGCCACTGAGTTATGAACAGCAAGCTAAATGTGAAATTTAATGCAAGCATATAATTCAGCCTTTCCATCTTTAGCTAGAGCAGGACATTATTGCCAAAACTTTATTTTCAGTGCAACCTAGAGCAGCCATGTTACATCACAGCTTAACAATGGCAACCTACTAAAAGATGGATTTTTATTTATTTATTTTTTCTTTTCATGATGTATCATTTTCATACATAACTGTAATGTGACACTATAAGGCTGGTCTTAAGTCAGGTTTATCTTAAAACAACAGGAACTTACAAATCTTAGTTTAAATATTGTAGCCCAAACGGTGGACCTTCAGTGCATTCTTTGCAATTTTTTTTTGTTTTTGGTAAATAGCTCTTGTTATTCTAAAGGTGCAAATTTGGATGTGTTACAGCCATAAAGGTGCTGGTGTTGAAACTGACTAGCCAGTCTTGCTGTAAGAAAGGTGAGTGAGTGAGTGGGCAAGTGGTTCTGCTGTCCTTGTTTTCACCACAAATTAGGTTTTTGGAAAAACTAAGTGCATAATTGTCATTTGGATACTGAGGTTAAGGTTAGGTTTAGGTGTAGGTGCAGTATTTCTTGGCTGCAGGAAAATAGAGATTAGTGGAAGTCCTCACTAGTATTGTTTTGACAAATGTGTCTGGGATATATATATATATATATATATATATATATATATATATATATATATATATATATATATATATATATATATATATATATATATATATATATATATATATATATATACATACTTTCCACTTTATTAGGTACACCTAAATTGTATCTACACTCATTGTCCGTTTTATCAGTTTGACTTACCACATGGGTGCATTTTGTAGTTTTGCATTTACAGACTGTAGTCAATCTGTTCATCAGTGGATGTGACACCCACGGGCCCACCATAAAGCAGGTATTATTTGGGTGGTGGATCATTCTCAGCACTGCAATGACACTGATGTGGTGGTGGTGTTAGTGTTAGTGTGTGTTGTGCTGGTACAAGTGGTTAAGACACAGCAGTCCTGCTGCTGTTGGAAGAAAACCCTTATCTCCAAAATGTTTAACTTTACAATAGAGAGAAAAATCTACTTTATTTTTAATGTAAGTCAATGGAACAAGACTTTTTTTTCCCCCAGGTCTTTTTGCCTCATTTCTTTCTGTCTAAATTTCATGAATGGACCAAATGTAAAAAGGCATTTCAAACTGTCAAACACCTGAAAAGCAATGTGTATATACACACCTCTCAAATATGTATTTGTCTTTCTTGCATGCACAGTATGTCATTTAGATCTTTTTCCCTTGCACTGCTGTTCCAAAGTTTAGGTCAACTAGATGTACTTGGTGGTTTTATACTTGCTCATTGCTCAACTGTATCTTACCGTAGACCTTTCTGAAAACATTTGCACCTGTTGTTGTCTCCAGTTACTTAATCAGCTTTTTTTCATTTTGTCACCTGTGTGTATGTGTGTGTGTGTAAAATATATATATTAGGTAGTGTGTAATGCTGATACTAAGTGGTGTTGCTGATGCAGAGCTCATTTCAGATGTACAGCTGTAAGCTGCATCCACATCCTACTGCACTTGCCTGTGGTGCTTGATCTTCTGCCCAAGAGGGGAGTTTTTTTTTTTTTAATAAAGACACAAGTCACTGGAGGGCTACAAAGCAGTGCTACTAGCAGTCATCTATTCCCTGGCCACACCAGTGGAAGCACACTGCTCTGGCTTTGAAGTGCTTGAGCTGTGATGTTAGATTTGTGTTTTGCCTTTTGTAGGCAGGACTCGTGCGACCCTCGGCTTACAGCGCATTTAAAGCCTGAGTACACCTCCAAATGCTTTAGAAGAGACCTGCCGTGTTGCATTTCATGCTTTAGTGGTTTTTTGGTGTTAATGTAATAAAATCACATCACGCATGACGTTGCCATTTTCACTATAGTGAATGGCAGATAATGTGGATCAGTTAGCATGAAGTAATTAGCTACAGTGCTAACAGGGCCCTGTTAGCTGCTTCTTGACCAGAATGGCATTGGCTAATTAATCCAATGCTAACAGGCTCCTGCTAGCTACTCTTTAACATGAGTAGCATTTACTGCAAGCTTGAGAGCGTTCCATACGGAATTGAATTGACAGCCATTTGTATATAGTGTGATATGCTTTGTATCAAACATATTTTCGTGTGTTTATAATTCACAAACATTTGGTGGCAGTCAAAAATCAAGAGTAGACAAGTAGGTTAGTAACTTTCATCACGCATCGGCATTTTATAGTGTACTTTTTTTTTTTTTTTGTGTGTGTGTGTGTGTACAGGCAATCCAACCTGCAGCTCCAGAGTACAGGTCAGGCTGAAGCACAACATGCTGACACATACAACTTTGATGCATGCTCTTTTACAGCTTTGTGCCTAAAGGTTGCTTTTTGAACACACAGCCTAGTCATCTATCCATGTGAGAGATGGAGAAGCCTCCTGTCTTTTTTACAAAGACAAATGTTTGAAAGCTTCGTCAGATCTCCGAGAGTGAGCCTTTCGGCTGCCTTTGGTCAGTGCTCACAGAAAACCCAGAAAAGCGTGGAGTCTTGACGGAGCGCTACCCCAAAGGTATATCTTTTGAATTATTGAACGCTGCCTGAGCCATGAGGAGCCTGACGTATTGGAGCTGCCACTAGCCCGAATATTAGAGCCCTCCATTACATACCTAACTCATTCCCCTGAAAGCACACTGGAATATGGGGGTATATTAACTGGCAAATCATGAATTGATATCATAGTGCCTGCCGATATCTATACCAATACTTGTTGCACACTGATGTTTACTTTAGGCTGTGTTGAGAAACATGATGGTTAACTAAATTATTTAAATTGGAAATTTGTTTTGAAAGAACACTTCAAAATACATAAGCTAATCTCTGGCAGGAGTCATTGACTGAATAAGCAGGTGTCTGCAAACTTGTGGACATGCAGTGCATGTAACAATGTTCCTTCTGAAAACAAGGGTATTAATGGAAGCAAAGCCCAACTGATTCAGTATTCAGAGTGCAGTTACCTTCTATACATATTCACAGAACACTTAGAAGAGGTGCGGGAAAAAATCTATTCTTGGAGTGTGTCGTGATGTGGACATGAATGATTCTGAATCGATTCATAAATGGCAAATTGATTTTCTAAATTAATTTATAACAATGTTCATGGAACGTAAAAGGCGGATCTTGGAAGTGGGCAAGTGCAGCGTCTGGACAGTCTGTGGCAGCACACAACAAACCAAAAATGCATGAATGAGTGAGAAATCTGACCAGCTCCTACATTAGAAGCTATTTTAGGTCAGGAGTCACAACACATGTTGAAGTGCCATTTTGTCCTTTCAACAAAAATCAAACCACCTTGGGAGCCACATTTAATGTCCAATATGCCTCAGTATGTTTGGTCATAGTATAGGCTAAAAAATAAACGAAAATGCAGACTTTGCTCTGCTTTAAGCTTTAGATATAGCTGTTTTCCTCAAAAGTAGAGCAGCTTATTGTAAAATGTTTTGACTGTTTTATGAGGCTAAAGTGGTTTGTCAGCTTCATTTGAATTTTCCCATTCCATCTTAAATTCTGCATGAGGCGCCAAATGTAACTGCTGCACAATTTAAGGTGGAATGGGAAAAATCAAAAGAAGAGATTTTATCTTCATAATGTTTTAGAGAGACAGTCTTTGCAGATTTTCCAGGAAACCAACTGCAGTGCTTATGAATGCGAATAAGTCCATTCATCTCTAAATGTTCGTCTTCAATCTCTTTTCGTAGCTACTAGCGTGGCGAGACTTTGTTGCTCTGTGACCTGTAGTCAGTTATTGAGATCCAGGGCTGTAGCGCTTAGCTGCACACTTGAGATTCAGTGTTCAGTCTCAAATATTTTACTGACACAGCGGACACTAGTGAACCAGTGTCCTCAGTTGTGGACATGTTTGTGAGTGAGATGTTTATCCTCAGTGTTGTACTGGACTTGTGCATGCATTTTGTGGAATGTTATATCATTAACTGAATCACTTGGCTAATCTTTTTTAATATAAAATTTGAAAAATGTTTTTTTTGAACATGCAAATTAGAACCAAAATAAGGTTGAGAATTTTATAACCATTTAAATGTTTCTATGAAAAATGAACAGAAGTAAACAAACTCCCAGCCAAACAGAGGAATGGTGTGAATAAAAAAAAAAAAATACAATACCAGTATTTTTACCATATGCCGTTTCAATATGTATTGTAAATAACTTTATGAATTGTAACAATGTAACTGAATACATGTAGGACCATGTATTCAGCCATCACTACTTTTTCAATGTATTCTGCCCAATCCTGCTGGTAAAAAACTGATAGCGATATTTTTTTTTTTTTGTTTTTAGCTTGGTGCTTTAACAGTTTTAGATAAATAGAGCGGTCACCATTTAGTCTCTTAATAAGCTATATCTCAGTTAAAAGAACTCAATAGGTGGCTGGTCTTCATTTATGTGCTTATTGCAGTGTTAAATGCTACAAAATTAAGAGCAGTAGAGTTCTGATGGTCCAGGGAAAGAAACTATGCCTAAATCTCTCTATCCAGATTTTAGTGAACCTGTGCAGTCTGCCAGATGGCAAGAGATTGAACAGGATGGAAAGGGTCCTTGGCTATTTTAGCCGCATTAATGACCTTCTGTAGAGTTCTCCTATCTGGTGCTGAGCCAGCGTACTACACTGTAGTGCAGTATGCCAGTACACTCTATTGTGGAGTGCTAGAAGGCCACCAGCAGCTCCTCCTTTAGATTGTTCCTTTCAAGTGCTCTCACTAATGCAGGTAAGTTATATTTTTGATAGCCCTCATTGTGATATATAGTTGCCATAGCATCCACCCGTTATGTGAATAATGCTGTTCCAGCTGTTGGTTCCCAAGGGTTCTTTGCTTGGGTTTTTTTCATGCTTTCAATTACATACCAACATTTGCAGGAAACATGAAGTTCCCTGCAGTGAAAACAGCTTAACACCTTGAAGATATAAGGCCTGGATTCTGCTTGCTGTTACACTACATGACAAGCAAGATGTTTTTTTCCATTGCACTGTGATTGTTTTTCCTAAAAATAAAGCCAACTTGGAGCTATGAAATGGAAAATGGCATAGAAAGTCATTCATCAATTCAGATTGAATCCAAGAGGAGTACTTTAGATTATGTGGGCCATAGAAGGTTGACTCTTGAAACCTTTAAAGGCCAGTGAACCAAAGTCTTTGTAGCGGAGGGATGAGTTATGTTCAATTTTTCAACTTTAAGTACAATCTTGCAGTATTTTCAAAGATTCAACACTGTGCGCTCTTGAAAATGGAGTAAAGAGATGATATCCTGTTGAAACATTTATATTAGGTGTAGTGAAAGCAGGGCAAAGAGAACGCGATTAAGATCTTTACAGGGCAGAGGAGGGTAGTGTTTGTCCTCAAATTAGAAAGTAGAGTAAGCTTTGAATATTCAGAAATAATACACTTTTTTTCCATTCCACTCCTTCTAGTTGCTTTTGCTTTATTCCTGTGTCTATTTATATAACACATGAGCTGATGGGAGGGTGCTTGCATGGTCAAAGAAATGTTTGAAAAATCCAAAAGGAGAGAAAATGGATTATAATCTTTAGGATTTATTTCTGATATGTTACAAAGGTGAATCTTTGTCCGCTGCTACTTTGGCTAATAATAAACTAGGAAGAAGGGAAGGCATTTTAACCATTTTTTTCTATTCAAATAGCTGTATTTTTATTCAGAATTTTATTTTTCTTTAAATGTAAACTACCCAGTGAAGACTGTGTTCCGTTGTCAGTCATGCAAAGAACCACTTTTCCACAGCACCTTTGGTGTTGGCTAGTCATTTCGTCCACCACTCACAACTGTGCTAACGTGCCGCAAGTTCATGAGCTTTTTAATCTTTTTTTTTTTTTTTGTCTTTTCTTCATATAACTGTAAAAGTTTCTTTAAACAGCAATGTTAAATGTAGAAGTGGTAACTTAAGTAGCCTTTTTGTGTGCTGGCATAATTTCAGCCAGCACATTCAGTAGTGCTATGCTAGTGCTAACTTTTGTTTTACTATTAAGTCTTTAGTGGTAGTTTTGACAACTGAATTGTGTAAAATGTAAATGAGATTTTGTCAGTTTTCAGTTAATTATCAAATTAAAGCCAATCTGAATATGTGTATACTCCAGCTTCCTCCCACAGCTGAAAGATGTGCAGTCAGGGTAATTGAACATGCTAAATTGCCCCTAGGTTTGAATGTGCGTGTCTGCACTGCAATGGACTGGTGACCCCCGCGACCCAGAAGAATAAGCAGCTTAGGGGTGTGTGTGTGTGTCTGAGAATACTTGTAGAGGTGCTGTTGGCAACTGTGCTGCTCAAAAACAGCCATCTACCAAAGACGTGTTCATGTGCTACATTTTTTAAAATCTGAGGATAATGTTTTCTGTGAACATGTAAGCTCCTCTCACGTTGAAAGTGAGTCTGCAGTCTAAATGAACAAACTGACACAAAACAGTCCTTACAGATGCACAAAGTGTAAATCAGAGAATCTGTTGGCAGCAACCAGTGATGTTAAGCTGGCCATTATGATTATGAAGCCACATTCATGTGAGTTGAAACATTTTCTTGAGAGGTTTATGCTCGTGACATTGCTATTCTTGTCATGCTTTCAGCTTCACTTGCCTGCACATTGTCCCAGAACACCCCAGAGACATTTAATAGGTCATGAAACAATAACTCGAATTAGGCCCACTTTCCATGACTTGGATAAAGCAGTAATGACTCTTCTGTTCCCCACTGGAATATTATGGCCATAATCTCAAAATGCAGGGGTAATGTTTTTAAAAAAAAAAAAAAAAAAAAAAAAAAGTGGATAATTCTCTCGATTTATGTAATAAAGCTGCCCTTATGTTCCTTGATCAGTGTTTCTTACTGTCTTTCTCTTTGCTTTTCAGGATTGAGGTTGAAGCCTTGCGTATTGCCAATGTCAGGTATTTAAGAATTTTATTTCTTCTCTCTCATCATATTTATCAGCTTCAGACGCCTCGCAAACATGACCATTTCCAGCTCTGATGCATGTCATTCCAAAAGATTTCTCATGACTCTGAGCCCATGCGCATTGGTATCCATCTGTTTGGAGTGTCTTGAGTGTCTCGTCTTCCTGGGACTCTGTGTCCTTGAGGGAACGGTGTGCTTTTCACAGTCTTATAGAGCCATTCTGGATTTTAATGCAGATTAGGTTCTTTCACACCACATCCCAATAAACATCTACATTCTAGACATGAAAGCTGCGTTGTAATGTTGAGTGAAGGAACTGACAAAGTGAGTAAACCAGTGTCAATGAGGTAAAATGTTCTAGAAACATCTAGCAAGTATTAAAGCTGGAAGCCACGAGAGGCTGTGGGTTTCTACAATTTTATGATTAGAAGGGTGTTGGTAGGTGTGACATGGAGCAGCCTCTCGCGGCTTATTGGTCATATAAAATGGCATGAAATATGATAAATACACAATTTTTCAGAAAACAATTTGTTACCATTAGTAATAAAATAAACATGGGTTTTCTGCCAGGAAATTTAGTTCCTTTAGATTATATCATCGTTACCAAGCAACCATGGACCACTGCATGAGGAACATTTGAGTTGCCAGTTGCTGTCATGAACATTTTGTCATATAGCAATACACCTATGATAACACTTCACTACAAAAACCATTGCTTCATAAGTACTTCTTGGTCACCAAATTACCACCGCAAGTCTTATTTAGCACCAATCAAGCGGTGCCCTTTTCTTGTTTTGGAGCTGAATCTCAAATGATTCTCTGCTCCCTGCAAAGTGCACTATGTTGAATTTAAATGCTCAATCCTGCACCCAAGCGATGTAATCCATTCAAGTGACATTTTTCTAGACTTTTATACTGCTGTTTCACAGTTAATCAAACTGTAATTGCTTTAATTCAATTAATTGCTTTAATTCAATTAATAATGGAATTGTTCAGGCTCTTGGCCATCTTTTAGCCTGTTAGCTAGCTGACCAGCCTAGTTCTAGTTAAGATCTCAAGTTACCAGCCCCTCAATTTAAACAAAAAGCAGGTTCTTACCTCGTTAATATACTCTGAGGTCCATGTGAGCAGCATGAGCGTCAAGGATTACTCCATTAACAGCACAAGGGTTTTTCACACTGTAGCGCAGTAATAGAGTTCAGATTTTGTGATGGTCATAGGTCTGGGTATATTGTGGATTTTTCAATAGCTTTGAACGCGGCTCAGCCAATCAGATTTAAGGACTGCAATTCTGTTTTATAAACAGGATTATCCAGGACTATACACTAACCTGATGGGTTGGCATGGATTTCTGCAAAAATGTAAAAAGCCTTTTATAGTATCATGACTATGGGCAAAATCACATGCATCAAAATTAGAGGTCTGCGCGGGTATGAAGTTGAAGCCTGAAGCTCGTATGTGTTATGTATGAGTTTGAGACCCTTCCGGACTATTTTGAAACCCGGGTCAGACCTGAACCCACTTTGCGCGCACACACACTGACGTCAGCAAAGACCTATGTTGCTTCAGAGCTATTCCAGATGCAGTAGAAAGTTACTAAAAAGAGATGGAAAAGAGTGCATAAAATCTCCTACATAAGTCACGCATTAGAAAACCCTTTGTTCTCTAGTCAGGTAGCATACCTCTAATTAAAATGCATCATCTGATGGTGGATATTCTGCTACTTTAGTTTTGAAAGATTGATTTATTGCAGCAATTTTAGATGCATTTTGTCTGTCGTATACAAAACTAGTGTGCCAGCTAAAATGGGCAGTTTATGGGGCATTACCATGCAAAATCACAAGGCATTTCTCTCCTTCATACATATACATTTCAGACAGTTGCATGAAATGTGCACAGAAAATGGCCATAGATATTAGGGTGACACTTTATTTTGAGAGGTCAATTTGGATGAAACGAACAC
Organism: Pygocentrus nattereri; assembly: GCF_015220715.1. Lineage (NCBI taxonomy): Eukaryota > Metazoa > Chordata > Actinopteri > Characiformes > Serrasalmidae > Pygocentrus > Pygocentrus nattereri. The sequence continues at coordinate 16,593,425 of NC_051231.1, forward strand.
TCGTCAGACTCTTAGTAACATGTCAAACGTGAGGGTTAGGATTAGATTCTGGGTCGAGGTTGGGTTTTGCATAATGGAAGTAATGTATTAACATTACATCTACTTAATGTAAGTAACGGATCAACAAAGTCGACATTTACATCGTATTCAGATGCTTCATTACTGCTACTTCTTGGATATGTTATTACTAATGCTCTGTAAAGACTTTATTTGGAGTGGTCCTTTTAATAGTGTTACCAATATTAGTGCTCGAGTTACATATTCTACTTGATTTACTAACATTTTAGCAACTAGTAGTGACCAGTTTTGTATGAATGTTTCTTTTAAAACCAGGTGTAAATTTGTGGTCATATGCAGCTGGTAGGCTTTGGTTAGATGAACTTTTAGGGTTGACTTTTACACTGTTTCACTGCACGTTTTTAACGCTGCAACTCATGAGTGGGCTGTTAGTAGGCGGTCTCACACATGGTTTGTATAATTAGCTGCAGCCAGTGTAGAATTATCTTTCCATGGCTTGACCAGTGTAGGAGCTTTGAACTGAGCTTGTATCCTCAGGAAGCATTTGTTTAATGTATATTTGTGGATTATCTAAATCTTTTTTTTTTTTTTAGTGGAAAGGAATGTGGTGGAATAGCAATTCTATGTGTGATGCAGCCTGCTATGCTGAAACAAATCAGACAGCAGATCTTTGTCATGTGGATATGGCTGGCAGCTGGCTTGCTGTACATGCTAGAAAGGAAGATGTTGATACCATCTGTCTTCCTGACACTTCAGTTTGATATCATGGACACTTACTTCCATCAAGGTTGAGCCAGGAGTCTCTATCATGGTGATATACATCCAGAGCAGGTCAATTGCTTGAAATGGTTTGTGCCCTTGTGGGCAGATGTTTTATTGTAGCACTTCTGAAGACCTGAATAAGTACTTACTGCTTCAGATCACATTTGTGTCCATACTGGAGTCAGCAGGGGAAATGTGTGGTAGAATGGACTGCAGTGTCTGAACATCTGTGTGCATATTTAATGTATGCAAGTTTAGAGTTACAGCATCGCAGCTTTGACGTGAAATGGTTTTTAGCTTACTGCTAGTTCAAGGCTTGACATTCACACTGTTTTAGGTCAATGTCCAAATATGTGTAAATATATTCATCCAAAGGAAGAAGTAATTGCTTTAATTTGTAAAGGATTGCCATATTGCTTTACAGGGGTGGTTGATGTATAATGATCAGTACAGTATTGAAGATTTACCTAATAACTTTTTTTTGTTTAAGTTTTTTGTAATGTCCAATTTAGCTACATAACATTTAGCCAATGATCCATGTTTAGAGGTTTAACCATTGTGCAAAATGCCATCAGCTCCTTGCCAGCTCACTCGCCCTAGTGGTGCTGATGCTAGCTTTGTTGAAAGCAAAATGTTTGGTCAACTTGTTACATTGTCCTGATCTTTACAAAATCCCTGACCTACCTTGTGTCTCTAACCTGTCTAGGATTACAAATTAACTAAAATAACTGGTTACAGGTATCGGTATTGGTCACAAGATGGAAATTTATCATGATTAGCTCAAATATTGAAGTTAAAATATGTATTAAAACACAGTTCTTTTGATGTTTCAGATTGATACATTTTAGCTGTGAAACATTTCATGGTCTCTCTACTTGCCTAATGGTTGCATTATATTATTGAATCTATTGCCCCGTTTTACTAGAGCATCACAAATCAAAATTCCTCTTTCATTATATAGTGCCCATAGTTTTCTGAGCTGGCTAGGTAACTAGTTAATGTTCTCTATTAATTATTAGTTCTATTAGTCCTCTATTAAATAATTAACGAAAAGCTACTATAGACTGGTGCTAACTAATTCATCAGTCATTTTCAGGGATTTTGGGCACTGTAATCCACATTAATTTGGCCACTGTGCTTTAAAACTCCTTTACGGCATTTCCATTAGTATTTTCATGCTTTTTGCATTTCTAAAAAAACCCTAAACAATATCATGAACTTTTTTTTTCTTTTATTTGCATTTTGGTAAAATATGATCACAGAAATGAAACCAACGGTCAATGCATTAATTTTAGTGAGTAAATGTATTAGGTTAAAAAGGAAGTAAAGAGATGTAACTGTGCTTAGTCATGGGTTGAAATCACAGGAACCGTGAATAGCACCATGGCAGTGTCGAGTATCAGCGTCAGGAAGCATCACATATTGCTGATGGCTTAAGCAGAGCACCTAGTTGATGGAATGTAAAATTCTAAATGATCTGTATAGATTGTGGTAAGAGAGTTTTGATGGATTGCTCTTATTACACACATCCAGGGTTATTCCTCAGGCTCCTAGTGCATCTATTCTGGCAGAAAAGCATTCCCCTTTGTGCCAAAGGGAGCACAAAGGTTGTCCTGCTCAAACACAAAAGGTTTTTTGTTGAGCTGAGATTTCATCAGCCTGTGAAATACACGTGCTGTGTTTGTAACACAGCATTAGAAAGATTGTCCTGTGTGTTGGAGTGGGAAGGTGTAATAAGGAGCTTTGCCATTAGATGGAAATTAGACTAATGCAGTGGCGTTAAGCTCAGCAACAGTCTGATTGTGAGCATTGTGCCAATGTAATTACCTGACTGAAGAATATACATATTTTTTTATTAGTGCAAGTTTTCAGGGCTTTAAGCGGGAGGCAGTTAATGAGGAGAAAAGGAAAGACTACATTGCTTCTGCTTTACTATCAATATAATGGCATCATGCAGAGAAATGAAGGGGAACTCCTATGTTGGCTTAGTGGGGACTGATCTTTTTGGGACACTTGGGTCATTTAGTTTTAGGGAGAAAGCTAATCAGGGTAGTATGTGAAGTGTGTAATGTCCCATGTCCACCTTCATTTGGTTAATTTTCCTCAGGTTAGCCCTTAGAAGTCCACAATAACAGCATGTTTTGATGGTATGTTGGTTCTTTTCCCTCATAGCTTATTGAAACTGTGTTCCAAATCATAGGAGGAGTCATTTTATTATAATTAGAATTTGATTTCCATTTCTGTGGGGAAAAATGTAGGGCTGCAACTATTTTTGTAACTAATCTATACTGTTACCAATTTCCTGATCGATCTAAATGATTATTACTACAAAAATCTAATCGATGATATTAAAGTTCCTTTTATTTGACAACACATTCTCTTTACACAAAGTAACATGCTTAAAATAATGGCATGAATAAAATAATTAGGTAAGGTGCATGTCCCATCAAGCCCAGCGCACATAAACGCGCACAGTTAATCAACATAAGCAGAGATTCTCACCTAGACATTTTCTCAAGCTTTTATTCAGTGGAAATTCTAAGGTAGCAGACAGATCATGTTATGGCTTTAATGATGAATGTATTTGACAGCTACAAGGACAACAGACTTTTAAAAGCGCTCTCTTCTAATGGTAATGTAATAAACCTGAACAGACAGCTTTGGGTTTTTTTTTGTTTGTTTGTTTTTTTGCCTTTTCTGCTGTTGCATCCAATTCAGTTCCCCCTCATAGCTCCCCTTTACAAATCGAGCAACACTGGAACAACTGAAAGTAAAAAGATTTAAGAAATGTTAACGTTACCCAGCCGTTCATCGTTTAATGTTAGTTTTTTTTTTTTCCCCGTAGTTAGTTACTTGCCGTTGATTCCTGAATGTGTGCCCTTGAGGCTTTCCAGCGGTGTGTCATCCAGAATAGTGCCAGTGTTTTCTCTTCAGTAATCAGATTTTTCAGTGCATGTAGGCTCTTACTCTGATTTCTTTTGGATTTCTGTCTGCGCATGTAAGAAAACATACCGCACTACCAGAAATAAGCAAGCAGCATTGCCTCAAGATGGCAGCAAAATACTTTTGGAGTGACGCCGACACCACATCCTTGACGAAATGAAGGATTTCAATTTTCATCTTCTAGTTGTTCATGTTTTCAAGTAAAGTGGCTCAATGTTTGTTTTACATTACGTTTACATCACATTATCTTCTGAGTTTATTGGCTGGCTGCAAAGCTGAAATCTGATTATTGCCGGGCTTATGTAGACCCAGAGTTTTCCTAATATCTGATTATTCAAGTGCATATAACCATGTTGATCGTATTACTGACAGTCTGATTTTCTGCAGATATTGGATAATTGAATACATGTAGACAGATTGTTCTAATAATTTCATTATCCTGAAATTAAAAAATAAAAATTGTGGAATTCCCCTTTTAAGGACAGTGGATGGGAAGTGGTCTTATCTAGGCATGAGAGTTTTCATTTCTATAGTTTGTATTTAATTTATGAACTAAACATTTGCTCACATAGGGCACAAACTGTAGGACATCTTTTGCACGTTAAGTTGGCCGCAACTCCGTTTCATTCTGATGATCCTTACATGTGCATGTGCATCTATATGTAGAAGACTGCTCCTCTCTGCATGTGCTCTTGCAGAGCGAGATGTAGTTGGTAGATTGAAAACATTTGAGGTTCATATCTTCAGGCAAGGCTGGTTCACGTGACTTCCACTTATTTTATCAAGGTCCTAAAAAAAAAAAAAAAAAAACCCTATAAATCCAAGCTCAACAGCTTCAAAGTTGAGCTTTAAGTTATTCAGCATAGTTAAAGTATTTCAAACTAGTGAAACTGTCCTTATGTGTTTTGCCATGCTACCACTTTGTGTCCCACAGGTGTTGAATGTTAAGCATCCCTTTCCTGTCAAAGTAGCTGGTTCTTCACCATATTGAAAAAGCAAAAAAACCACCAGATTCTCTAATGATGGGTAGAAGTCTTGCTGGCAAGAATAAGGTCAAGTTCCAAGCTCCATTGGAACATGCAAAAATTGCATGTTGGAACAATTTATAATGATGGTAGCAATAGCAACGACAATGTTTGTTTGCTGCCAGTTGAACAACCAGCCTGATCTATGTTCTGAGAGATTTTAATACAGCAGGAAGCCACTGTATGGGAACCTTGCTGAATGCTGCTTTAAGCTCTGGAGGTGAATTTGCTCTGAAGCTGGTTCAGAATGCAGCATGAACTGTTTTCCCAAAAAGAAATCGCTGTACCAGTGTAGTGTATGTATAGGCATATAGATGCAAATCTCCCTCAATCCCTTATCTTCACTCTAAGCCCCTTCCAGGCTTTGATGTGAAAAGTGATAAATGAAAGTTGGCAGTTTAAGCCAGATATCAGTGTTATTCAAACCACTGTTTTAATTCAACCTCTGTATTTGGGGTTTGATGAGAATTTTGAGGGACAAGTTGAACCTTCTGAGGACAAAGACAGTTGTGGCTGTTATGGAGGACATTGTGCTGTAAATGCGGTGTGCGTGTCTGAGACATGAGGACAAGCTGTTCTAACAGATACGTGTCCTGCTTTGCTTTTCAAGGTAGTATTACGTAATCCTTGGGCAGTTATTTATTTTTGAAACGCTGTATTTTAAATGGGTCAGTGTTATGCAAATTGAAAACTTCAATACACCACATTGAAAATGTTCTTCTTACCGCAGGCATTATTCAGCTTTCCAACAAAAAAGAAAAATGATAGGTTTCTCAGGGTTATGCAAGCATAAAGTTCAATTAAATGGTTTTGTTCTGGGCACTTCAAACCCAAACAGCAAAGTTTTTAGGTTTAATTTTTTTTCCTTTTCTCATGGCTTCTATAAAATAACAAATGAAAGCAGTGTGGACCAGCCTTGCTTTCCTGCACCTAGAGAACGGAAGTTTGATGAAAAAGCATAGCTCATGGTTAACACCTTTAGAAAACATGTGCTGACCATATTTCCTCCATCACATAAAATCTGGACCTGGCTGACGTTTTCAATATTTTAAGACGTCAGTGTTCCTGGTTTATAACTGGAAGCACACCTGAACCGCAGCGATGCATTACCCATCACGATTGAGTGCTTCTTGGCTCAGGTTGCATTTTGAAGAATTAGATTCTTCAATGACTAGTCAACAAATTTGAATTGTTGGCACTTGCTTAGAAACGGGCTGTGTAATACTCTAATGTTCATATAATTTAGCCCCAACCTTCATCCATCACCCCACCCCTTACTTGACACAATCCATGTGCTTCAGCCAGTGAGGAACTGAGGAAGATGGTAATTGGGAAAACAGTAGTGAGGAAAGCTGCCACTCAGTGGTGTCTTCTGTATGTCAAACACAAGAGGGCGCTCCCGAGCAAGTCCAAAATAGATTCCTAAGGATAAGTTGTAGCTTGTGATTTTATTTATTTATTTATTTTTTTTTTCCTTCTTCTTTGTATAAAGGTAAAACGTTCTGCTGTGACCCTAAATTATTTACCTCAGAAATACCACATTCTCATCACTTCAGCTCACCATGGAAAGGTACAGCACTATCATCGTCAGTTGCTAAGACTGAAATTTGAACATGTCCAGAATTGAACACCAAACACATACAATGTGGGAGTCCAAGCTGAATAAAGGATATAATTTCTGTGTGAAGGAATTCTATTGCAGCTAGCATAGTACAATATCGGTGAACATCTACAGAGTGATAAAGCTATGGAATGGTGGAAATAACTGTAAACAAAAAGCTGGCTTGCTAACAAACTGGTTGGCAAAAAAGTAAACACACACACATCTGTGGGGAGGAACATAGCTTGTTATGGACTGTTGCACCAATTTAGATGTTTTTGTCAACTGCTGGCTATAGAGAAACGACTTGGTCTCTCAAATGCAGACAGCTTTTGAGGGGCACGTGAAAACTGTTCCACTGAAAGTGGCTGGGGGACAGCACCATCTTTAAAGCGTGAGGTGCCTTAAGTGTGATGATAGTTAGCACTGGTCAGGTGCTGACAAAGTTTCCCTTTAACTTTATTACTTCAACAGTCATAATGTTTTTACTGAAGTACTTAGGGGCAAAAAAAACCCCGAATGTTTATAAAACAGAAATGCATAGAATAGGACTAATGGTGCATCATGTATGTTATGCTATCAGTGGATGAGCTGAGCAGCTTGCCAGTCAGTCAGTACTCAGCCAGGTAGCATTCCACTGGCCAAAATGTTTGCTGTAGAAAATCTGTAAGATACAGGTATAGGCTTTCTAGAACTTTTTAAATGGAATATATCATTTTGTTTTCCAAAATTTAAAGAGGTCCTGGACACACAGTTAATGTTTTTCTTTGTTTAGCTCCATTCACCTTCATTCACTGATCAGTTTCACAGGCACCCTCTAGCATTTTGCAGGCATGCTTTTGAGATAGATAGATAGATATATATATATATATATATATATATATATATATATATATATATATATATATATATATATATATATATAGATATATATATATAGAGATATATATATATATATAGAGATATATATATATATATAGAGATATATATATATAGAGATATAGATATATAGATATATATATATATAGATATATATAGATAGATATAATATAATATAAAAACTCATTTCACATAATGAGAAGTGGCTCCCTTACACTGGCTTTTACGTATGTTTCTTGTTGGTGACAAGATTCTGAAGAAGACAATGGTTGTTTTTGGTTTGTTTTTTTTTTGTCAATGATTTACATAATATTGTGTAGATGAATTAATTATACTAATGTTTATTAATAATTGTTTAATGAGATCAAAATAACAGCCTGTTGCCAAAGTTTGTGTGCCCCTGGTCAAATGACGATTTTCTTGATTTCTCCACACCTCTGCACAATTTAATGCATGATTGCAGTCTATTTCCTGGATTTAACATGTTTGAAAAAATACAAAATATGGTCTGGTCAAAAGTTATGGCACATCTTGGTTTTCCAACATGTTCAACTCTGCAGATAAAAAAAAAAAAGTGCATTAATTTTTGCAGAAACATTTTCTGTAGAGAATATTAAGGCGTTATGTTGACTACTTCTTTTTTTATAATGATAAAAAAACTAGAATTTAACCACCAGTATGGATGTACCAGTATTTTCAGGTTTGTTGCAATTTGACATTTGTTCCTTTTTTTTTCTTTTTTTTTTTTTTCCTTTCTCTGCCCACATCTTTCTTTCCTTCTGTTTTTTTTTAAGGCGAAGAAAAAATACTTGTAATGTAAAACATTTGAATGTAAGCTAATGTGAGTAATGTAAATGGATGTCATTTGAAACATTTATTATTGCTATTGATCTGTTCATAATGAAGCACATCTAAGGCACTGCTGTGAAAGTGTATGATTGTTTAAAATGTCTTTGAATGTAGTAGCAGTAACATTACCCTTCACTGGAACTAAGGAGCCAAGTCCAAACCCTGAAAGATGGCTCCAGACCATTATCCCCCCTCAACCAAATCTTAGTTGGCACTGTGGTTTCCGGTAGGTAGCATTCTCCTAGCATGTGCCAAAACCAGTTTTGCGTGTTAGATTGTCAACACTTTTCCACTGCTCTGGGGTCCAGTGCTTAATGCCACTCCAGTCAATGCTAGGCATTATGTGTAATAATCTTGGATTCATGTGCGGATGCTTAGCCTTAGAAACCCATTTTAGTGTCCACTTTCTGACCGTTAAGAACTCTAGTTGAGTGGTACAACAGAAGATGGCAACAGAAGTTTTTACTCACCACGCACTTTGCCGCTCGGCTGCATAGTGCAACACTGCTTGATTTTAGTGATGTTAGTAATGGATGTGGCTGAAAAACATGAACTCGTCAATTAAGAGTGATGTGTACATACTGTTGACCATATAACGTGTATATGGTTAGGTCTGATGTGTAAAATGTCTCCACAAAATTGACGAGGTGCAAAGGTGTGTGTGCACTCATGTTTCTCCTTTTCTCCTTCTCTCATTTTATAAACTACCTGCATCAGCCCGTGTGTTGTAAAGCTTCATTAACATGCAGTAAATTGCTGCTGTTTCAGGCCGGCTTTATTACACAGCCAGGCTACAGCGTCATTAATTATTGAATACCATTGAACTTACCACCGCTCTCTATAAATAAGCTTTCCCCCGAGGCTGTGCTAATCATGGACTGAACACACAGACAGGAAAACTACTGACAAACACTGAGCTCCACAGACTGACCAATCCAGTCTCTTAGTTTAAATAGTGACTCGTTAAAGTGTAGCATTCATTAAGTGGGTGGTTATACATTATAACGGAGCACTTGCTGGCCATTAGCTTAATTAAGTTCTGGTTTGGTTTCCTTTTTCCTTGCATCTCTATTTAGCTTAATTGTGCACTACTTCTTATGCAAAATTAACGACCACAAATGCAGGTATACGATCCAAAAATAAAGATTACAATAGCAATACATTCCTCTCTGACACCTGAGAATTAACAAGCTAGGTGTTATGGGAGTAGGTATTGTTATGGGCTCCATGTTTTTTTCCAGGCTCCTGTTTTCAGGTCCCTGTGTTCATATGTCAATAATACCAAGGTACTTATAAAGAGTTCTTAGGGTCATGTTTAACATCGTGGGGTCATCAAAGGTCATACAGGGAGCAAAATGGAGCAGTAGGAACTCGCTTGCCCTCAGATGCGCTAGCCTCAATGAGGTAATAAGATAGCAAAGTAAAGATAATCATTTTTTGAGAAGTGTATCTTACATAAATGGTATTGAAACGGTTTAGATCATTGAAGCTTTTAAGGATTATACTGTTGGCATGAATGTCAACTTTGTTTTGCAACCTGATGCTACGAAGCTTGGTCATTATTTTCTTCAGACGTTTAAATGCTGCCTATTATTGATTTGATTCGATTCATATTGTCACTTACTGAAATGTTAACTTAGAGTTTGTGAATGTACCAGAGGAAGGCACATTACTTCTGTTTTCATGTTAAAGAAATGTGATTGAGGGAACATGAACATAAAGCTATTTTGCATGAAAATTTAAATGAAGGAATTTAGTGACCCTGGGAATATAGGGCTGTTTCCTAGAAACTGTAGTGAAAGTAAAGTCTTCTTGAGCCCAAGCACAAGAATCCCTTTTAATGTAATTTGTAATGCACAAAATGCCAAAATTTTAGGGCAGTCATTAGTGTCATATATTCATATATATATATATATATATATATATATCTTTTAATACTTTGTCATGCAATCATTATTTAATTTTCTGAATAAATATGATTGAAGTAGAAAATTCACCAGCTTTAACTGTTTTTAATTTTATTGGTAAGGTTTAGACGTCTGGTGCATGTAAAGAGTACAGCATTAATTTGACTTTAGCGAGGAAATTTGGAGAGCTATCCCAAGCTAAATTAACTAAGCCGAATAATGAGAGCTGGCTAAGTTGTACCAGATTATTCCTTGTCAACTCCTTTGGCTGGGTAGATGTTTGTTTGGGCCAGTTTTTCATTGCAAATTTACTTTCTCACCGCCACTTTGTGTGTATTTAGGCAATGTGTGTGTTGTGGAAGGCTGCTTAACATGTCCCTTAGGCTTTTTTTGGAGGTTTTCTGTATCTCTTTCTCAAGCTAGTCTTCAAGGTTTTACTTTTGTTGTCGTCCGTTCTTGGGGCTGCAACATTTGCATGATTGGCCCTTAGCCGCATGCTGAGATTGCAGTGAGCCTCTATCGTGTCTGTCTCTAGTGTTCGCACAGAACATGCTGTTTGTCCCTGGTAGTGCCAGTTCATTTTACACAGGACTACATTAGAAACATCCTCCCCCCTTTTTCTCTCAGCAGCCTACACACAGCAGCCAACCAGGAATTGTCCTGGTCTTCCAAATGATCAGTTCATCCCTAGTTGCAACCCTAATAACAACCCTGGTGTGGGACAGAATCCAAAGGTTTGTATTTGACTTTCATTATCTGAACATCTTGAAACAAGAAATCGATTCTCAGCTCTATAAAAGGGAGTCTTGCAATGCTGATGCCATGCCTTTTCTTTTGCTAAGGGAGTTTTTGTGTCCTTTCTTCCTCAGCAGCTCTTAAGGTAAAGCACGCCTGTAGCAGCTCCACAGGCACCGGGCAATACTGTGTCTGGGTGTGTCTCCTGTCACATGGCAGCCCCCTCTGAAGCTCCAGTGTGCTGATGGACAGCTGATGTGCAGTGGAGCAGAGTTGCATGGCTGTGTGATCAGAACCAAAGCCCTGCATGTTTAACCAGCAGCTGTATCACAAAACATCAGCTTCATTCACTGCTGATGGCGGTACTTTAGTGGAATATGGGGAGACGTAAATAGGACTGTTAACCCTTAGACATCTAAAGCTGTTAGTCTTTTTGCTACACAATTGATTTGTTACATAATTAGTCATTTACATAATTGCATAATTAAGTTCATAACATAATGAATGATGCTGCATTTACATGTTCTGTGTAATCAACAGCAGTATGTGTCTGTTATATGATTAGTGATAGCAATGCTGTTCCTGTCCTGGTGCAGGGGATGGTGTTAGTAGCTAATTTGTCCTGTCCCACATGTTTTAAGCACATACTAATGTTTCCAATGATGTGTTGATTTAACCACATGAACTCTGTGGGCTCAGTACCAGGCCCAAAAAAGGCTACTGTTTTCAGTATGCTGCTGGAGGAGTTGTGCCGTGGGAACCACAGCAGACGTAGACACTTGGACACATTGACGATAAAGAATTAAGTATGGTTTTGTTGCACATGAGCGTGTATGCTTGGACTTCATCTACATGTACTTGCTGCCTGTGTTTCCAAAACAGCATCCAATTTATTAGACCGCTGCGGCTCATTGCAAAAAAATATGGAAAATTTAACTCTTGATGGAACTTTTCAGGGACTGCTGCTATTGCTGTAGTAGGATTTTGCTGCTCCATCGAAAAACACTATCCCCTTTTGCCACTGATGTAAACACAGCATTACATTTACATTCAATTTCCATTTTGTATTAACAGGTCTGAGCTTGCACTTCTGACTTTCTCCAGTTGTTTAAATTTGACAGCAACAACATGCAAAAAAAAAATTAGTGGTGAGAGTTTAACCTGCACTTCCCACAGAATTTCTCGTCTCAATGAGAGACAAGTGAAAAATGACGACAAAATGTACGAAGCAGCATGTAGGCCATGGGGGACCTAGGAGGATTAAAATGGAATGAAGCCTGCCGGAAAGTGCACTAGTTTAACTGGAGAAAGGAAATGTTGTGGTCTGGATGTGAGCCAGTTCTGAGGCACAAGCTAGCTCTGTGATCAATAAGACCAGCTATAGCTGCAGAAAATAACGGCAGGGTTTTTTTTTCTTTTTCTTTAAGGTATTATAGTTATTATTTTGGGGGCACTTTTTCTTTCTGAGCTGTGTAGCACCGTTGCTGGAAAGGTTCCATAAATCAATGCTGGCTGATGGAAGCAGGGACCCAAAGCTAAAGAGAATTTACCAGCAGCTTTCAGGGTCATTCACCCCTGTTGACCATAGGGCTTGAACTGTCGTCTGGGGGGGGGGCGTGGGGGGGGGGGGGCTGAAGGTGGGCTTACTTCAAAAGAAATCACCTGCGGCAGATTTAGAGGAAGGAACATTTTAAAGATGTAGGGTGAGAGCAGTTGTCCAGCTGGATTATGGACAATGTGTTAGCAGGGGTAGCAATGCTTTTATCAGCAGCCGTTGGCTTAATCAGTTTCACCATGTGCTTCGCCTGCCACGATGGTGCTGTTGAAACTGCTGAAGGTCGTTTTTGTATTTATTTATATGCACAAGTCGAGTGTGGTCAGTATATTACTGATTGCAAGGGCTGGCTTTTGATAAATGTCTGAGTTACAGTTCCCCTCTGTGGAACTGCTAGAGCCATTTCTAGCCTCAATTAGTCCTTGAAACAGCTAATCTTTTGGCTTTGAGAGCTCGCCAACCCTTTTGAAATATTTCTGAACTCGGGGAGTGAGGCAGTGTGGTGATTGTGGTTATGTAACTTTAGAACGTGCTCAGGGATGATAACATGGGGCTTATTGCAGGGCTCACTAAGACTTAACCCCCATTGCATTGCGGATTATCATTGGATGGCAGGGTTGTTTTAAAGAACTCAGTTTGTGCTCAAGGTGGTGGTTTTGTGAGCTAATGGCCCTTTTATTTCCCTTTTTATATGGAATTTTGTTTGTGGTGCAAGTTAGCATCACTCTAATCAAGTAGGACATAAGCTGGCGTACTGCATGATAGATGATGGCGGTTGTCACCACAGTCTCAAGGCTTGAAATAGATTCAAACCTCTAAAATCTAAATAATTTAAATCACAAAGTACTTGACACTGAGCTACTGAATAGGGAAACGTTAGCATTCACCAATGAATTATTCAGCTAGTAGAAATTGGGTAGCAAGGAACATGCGCTGGGATTTTTATCAATTAGCTTCTGTCACTGGTCTCGCATGGTGAGCTGTTTATGAACTAAAAGGAGATTTGGAACAAATGAGTTCTGTGTTCTCAGTTAAATGAATTTTGCATGGATAATTGAACGATAGATGCTGTGATAGAAAGAGCAAGTGAATTCTGAAGCTGCTCATTTGAAGTCTTCCTCTGTTCAACTCTGAAGTGAACAGAATGACTGAAGTAGATATGGAATTGAATATACATAGATTAGTTTTCACTAGTTTTCAACTGGGTTTTTTTTTTTTTGTTTTCCTCTGTAGCCACAAAGATGTGCTTTTAACCTAAAAAAAAAAAGTACGGCTTGCCACAGCAAGTAGGCCAATTGGCTGTATTAAGCTCAGCAAATACACAGAAATTGCACAAAAATTTGCAGAAAAATGCCATGTGCAAGTTTGTTCTCTACAGAGCAGTAATCCTCAGGAACCCCCAGATTATTGCTGTCACTTTTATATGTTGATGTTGGAGCAAAAATATACATCTGATGGTCCTTTAAGACCAGTTTGAGGAACACTGCTGTAGAGAATGTGTGAACATATTTTTCACTTGGAAAATCAACCAGGGGTGTTCAAACTTTTGCACATTTTAAAGCATAGATGCATGGGTGATTTTCAACCTTGAATTTGTTTGAACTCTGAATCAAATAGCGCTGCTTTTCTGCAGAGTTTGCTTCCAACCTGTATCCAGTAAGCTGCCTCACCCCTTACTTAACTAATACTTCTTTTAGCCAATCAGGGACTTGGGAAGAGATTGATTGGGGCAGGTGTGGCAAATGGCAGTTGAAATTGGTCTGCAGGAAGATAATGCTCCAGGACCAAGATTGGAGACCACTATGTAACATGTTTCTGAGTGAAACGCCATTAGGGAAGGGCTGTGGGCTAGCAGAGCATTTGATGATTGTAGGCGGTGGTGGCTGAGCACTTGAAGAAAAATATTTAGGTTGGGGTGGACGACTAGAATCACCCAGTTTTTGCTCCAAACAAGCAATCAATTAATTTAGATTTTTGTCTGGTTTAGGTGTGGCAAATTTCTGACATTTCAAATTGGTGAGTTCACTCATGCTGCTTCTGCACCTTGACCAAAAAGGTTGTGCTCCAGTTATGCATGACTCACTGTGTTAAATAGCCAGTTGTCTTTATTGTCTGTGTAGTACTTTGATTCACGTTTTAAGGAGCTGTGTTTTGTTTTTTTGGGGGAGGGCCCCCCCCCCCCCCCTTTGGAGTCTCTTTAGGCTGATGTGTGGGGGGTGTTTTTTTTTTTTTTTTTTTTTTTTTTTTTTTTTTTTGTGTATCAAAAATGGTCATTAATAAAAAGTTTAATTCTAAGAAATAAAAGGTGAAAAATGGTCATGTAAAAATTAGTGTGCCTTTTAAGACTGATGCAAGTTAAATGCTCTGTTCTGATTGGTCATCCTATGCTGCGACTCCTCCAATAAGAATCTTCTTCAGAACTTCCATGTGAATGCACAAGGCTGAGCTGCTGTAGGCTGAATGGGTGGAGATATGCAAATTAGTTTGTTCTTAACAAACAGTGAAATGGGTTCTTTGTGTGGCTTAGTTTCCACATTGTAGCTGTAAATCTCCACTTTTTTTTTAGTTCTTGTAAATCATTTAAGCTTTAACAGTTTAACAATGTAAACACTCTTAAAGACCAGTTGCATTGTATATATTGCTTATGTGTGCATAATAGGATGAAAACATTTTGAACTTCAGGGGGGAAAAAAGGATTTGAGACTGCCCCTAAAAAATGCACATTTAATGCAGCCCCTGTTACAACTTAATATGATTTTCCTCGCCTGTTGGTAAATAGCAGAGGTTTGTACTTGTCAGACTTGAGTCACGAATTTGATTACTTTGGACTCAACTCGAACGTTGAGAGAGAATTGCGACTTCACTTTGACTTGAACACTGACTCACACTTTGATTCAAGAAAGTGAAAGGAATGTGAAGTCTGACTGCAGATGGCTACACAGTAGGTTACTTTTCATATTAATTGATTTTTTTTTTTTTTTTTTTTTTTTAACCGTAAACGGAATAAACAGCAGAGTCGGCATTTGTTGGTCACTGTGCTTATCCTCAGCACTTAAACTCTTACTGGAGAAACTCAGTGTGGTATCTATGTACCATGGATTTTGTTGGAAGGGGAACTTTTTTCGATAAGTTGCCTTTTGTCATTGCACAGTGTACAACAAAATTGAGCAGCAATCCATTGGCACTTTCTACACACAAATAATTACACAAGACTAAAATATATAAAGTGCAGATTTAAGAAAAATAGTATAAAAAAATCTTAAATATAAAGAAAGGACTAGAAGACCATATTTTCTAAAACGGATAAGTGAGGTAGCAGTTATTGCACATTCCTAGATAGCTTAGTTATATAATATTGTACATCTTAAAAATTATTGCACAGAAAGAATATAGATTGCACACTCAACATAGTGCATTCATTTTACAGCCACATGCCGTTGTTAAATCAGTGTAATACTGTTGCCTTATTCAATGTTGTGGCTTTAAATTGTCTGAAGAACGCACACTGACTTGTTTTAGGACTTGAAGATTCGGACTACTGACTTAAGACTTCCCTGTACTGACTAGGGACTTGAATGGAGACTTGACTATGAATTGGGACTTGACTAGAGACTTAATTTTCAAAACTTGAGACTTGCTTGTTACTTGCAGCTTAGTGACTTTTTGCCAGCTCTGGTAAATATTGACATGGCTAAAAATCTGAAGATGTTTCAGAGGAAGGTAAAATTCATGTTTTGATGGAAGATTTTAAAGAAAAACTTTTTTTTTTTTTTTAATTTATAGTATGATGAATTGTGACTAGTATGACCAGATACACCAACCAACAAGGTAAAGATCACCTTGATTTTCAGATAGACTTTCTAGATTTGTGCAGCATCCCTGTCAGCTGTGATCTGTTAAAAATAGTTTTACTCTGTCAAATAGAAAAGTGCTTTTAGAGCAAACAATTCAGGATCCAGATGCAACAGAGAGTGCACTGAAGCTTTTTAGTGCTCTGTTTCAAGCAGTCAAGGCTTCTGTGAATCGATGAAGCAGATCTAATTCCACTGACAACCAGATACTTTCATTAAATTTGCCTCACAGCAGTTCAATAGACCATGCAGTGTTTAAAATGCAGATTTATATTTACCTGATATAAATGTTCTGTGATTCAGATGTAATACCTTACACTGCAGCAGTAGTCCGTAAGTACCTATTTTATGGGCTTTTTTGGCGTCTTGAAGCTGAAATGTTGGCATTAGCCAAGTTGGCTTAGCTAGTTATAGTAACTATAACCAATTACTGCAATTGCCAGACACCATAAGTTTTTATTTGCCCTTTTTTCTTGGAATGAGAGTACTGATATCTTTGTATAGGTTATCTAACAATACATGCCAGCTGTTTTTAGAAAGTGTTTATGCAGCTACATTGTTAACCAGGTAGACAGTCACTCTAAATGCAACGAAATGTTTCAATAAAAGTCAATTTGTTATTAAATTATATTAGCCATTGACTTGCATTAAAAGTAAAGTGTTTTTTCCTTCTGCTTTAAAGTTACCAGTTTGGAGATGCATGGTTTTCTTCAGACAGCAGCAATAAGCTAGTTAATTAACAGTGAGTTAGAAACGATGATTTATTACTTCACATGCGGTGTCTGAGGTGGTATTAAGGGCCTTTTTTTGCTTCTTACCTGCTATTTAAACACAAATTGCATTTATACTTGCTCTTTCTGTATTAATGATACTGTGATTGGAATGTTTATTTATTTAAACAGCATGTGTATATACACCATCCATCCATCCATCCATCCATCATCTTCCGCTTCTCCGGGGTTCGGGTCGCGGGGGCAGCATCCTGAGCAATGAAGCCCAGACCTCCCTTTCCCCAGCCACCTCCACTAGCTCCCTGGGAGGGATTCCGAGGCGCTCCCAGGCCAGCTGGGCGATATAGTCACGCCAGCGTGTCCTGGGTCTTCCCCGGGGTCTCCTCCCCGGTGGACTTGCCTGTGACACCTCCCAAGGGAGGCGTCCAGGAGGCATCCTAACAAGATGCCCGAACCACCTCAACTGGCTCCTCTCGACGTGAAGAAGCAGCGGCTCTACTCCGAGTCCCTCTCGGATGACCGAACTTCTCACCCTATCTCTAAGGGAGAGTCCAGCCACCCTGCGGAGGAAACTCATTTCAGCCGCTTGTATTCGCGATCTCGTTCTTTCGGTCATTACCCAAAGCTCATGACCATAGGTGAGGGTGGGAACATAGATCGACCAGTAAATCGAGAGCCTTGCCTTATGGCTCAGCTCTTTCTTTACCACAACAGACCGGTAAAGAGCCCGCATCACTGCTGACCCAGCACCAATCCGCCTGTCAATCTCCCGCTCCCTTGTACCATCACTCGTGAACAAGACCCCGAGATACTTAAACTCCTCCACTTGAGGCAAGAGCTCATCCCCGACCCAGAGAGGGCTCTCCACCCTTTCCCGCGTGAGAACCATGGCCTCGGATTTGGAGGTACTGATCCTCATCCCGGCCGCTTCACACTCGGCTGCAAACCGATCCAGTGAAAGCTGAAGTTCACGGCCTGATGTCCCCAATAGGACCACATCATCTGCGAACAGCAGCGATGTGACCCTGAGGTCACCAAACCGGACACCCTCCATCCCCTGACTGCGCCTAGAAATTCTATCCATAAAAATTATGAATAGAATCGGTGACAAAGGGCAGCCCTGACGGAGTCCAACTCTCACTGGGAAAAAGTCTGACTTACTGCCGGCCATGCGAACCAAGCTCCTGCTTTGTTTGTACAGGGCCTGAATGGCTCGTAGCAAAGAGCCATGTACCCCGTACTCCCGAAGCACCTCCCACAGAATACCCCGGGGAACACAGTCGAATGCCTTCTCCAAATCCACAAAGCACATGTGGACTGGTTGGGCAAACTCCCATGAACCCTCGAGAATCCTGGAGAGGGTAAAGAGTTGGTCCAGTGTTCCACGACCAGGGCGGAACCCGCACTGCTCCTCCTGGATCTGAGGTTCGACTATAAGCCGGACTCTCTTCTCCAGTACCCTTGCATAGACCTTACCAGGGAGGCTGAGGAGTGTGATGCCCCTGTAGTTGGAACACACCCTCCGGTCCCCCTTTTTAAAAAGAGGCACCACCACCCCAGTCTGCCAATCAAGTGGCACCACCCCCGATGTCCACGCAATGTTGAAAAGGCGTGTCAGCCAAGACAGCCCCACAACATCCAGAGCCTTGAGGAACTCGGGACGGATCTCATCCACCCCTGCAGCCCTGCCGCCAAGGAGCTTTTTAACTACCTTAGCGACTTCGGCCTCAGTAATGGACAAGCCTATTCCCGTGTCCCCAGACTCTGCCTCCTCACTGGAGAACGTGTCGGTGGGATTGAGAAGGTCCTCAAAGTATTCCTTCCACCGCCCAATGACGTCTTCAGTCGAAGTCAGCAGCACACCATCTCCACTATATACAGTGCTAGTGGCACACTGCTTTCCCCTTCTGAGTCGCCTGACGGTTTGCCAGAATCTTTTTGGAGCCGACTTAAAGTCACTTTCCAAGGCCTCACCGAACTCTTCCCACACCCGGGTTTTTGCCTTGGCAACGACTGAAGCCGCAGACCGCTTGGCCTGTCGATACCTGCCAGCTGCCTCTGGTGTCCTACAGGCCAACCATGTCCGGTAGGACTCCTTCTTCAGCTTGACGGCATCTCTCACCTGGGGTGTCCACCACCGGGTTCGAGGATTACCGCCCCGACAGGCACCAACTACCTTGCGACCACAGCTACAGTCAGCCGCTTCAACAATGGAGGAGCGGAACATGGCCCATTCTGAGTCAATGTCCCCCACCTCCCCCGATATCTGGTCAAAGTTCTGACGGAGGTGTGAGTTGAAGATCAATCTGACAGGTTCTTCTGCCAGACGTTCCCAGCAAACCCTCACTATACGTTTGGGTTTGCCTGGTCTGACTGGCATCTTCCCCCACCACCTGATCCAACTCACCACCAGGTGGTGATCAGTTGACAGCTCAGCTCCTCTCTTTACCCGAGTGTCCAGTACACATGGCCGCAAGTCCGCTGACACGACTACAAAGTCAATCATTGAACTGCGGCCTAGGGTGTCCTGGTGCCATGTGCACTTATGGACATCCTTGTGTTCAAACATGGTGTTCGTTATGGACAAACTGTGGTTTGCACAGAAGTCCAAAAACTGAACACCACTCGGGTTCAGATCAGAGAGGCCATTCCTCCCAATCACACCCCTCCAGGTCTTACTGTCATTGCCCACGTGAGCGTTGAAGTCCCCCAGTAGGACAATCGAGTCTCCAGGAGGAGCACTTTCAAGCACCCCTTCCAAGGACTCTATGAAGGCTGGGTATTCTGAACTGCTGTTCGGTGCATAAGCACAGACAACAGTCAGGACCCGTTCCCCAACCCGAAGGCGTAGGGAAGCTACCCTCTCGTCCACCGGGGAAAACCCCAACATACAGGCGCCGAGTCGAGGGGCTATGAGAAAGCCCACACCTGCCCGCCGCCTCTCACCATGGGCAACTCCAGAAAAGAAAAAAGTCCAGCCCCTCTCAAGGAGATTGGACCCAGAGCCCAAGCTGTGTGTTGAGGTGAGCCCGACTACATCTAGCCGGTATCTCTCGACCTCGCGCACCAACTCAGGCTCCTTCCCCGCCAGTGAGGTAACGTTCCAAGTTCCAAAAGCCAGTTTCAGCAACTGAGGATCAGAACGCCAAGGCCCACGCCTTCGGACACTGCCCGATCCACAATGCACCGCACCCCTACTACTGCCCCTCCCATCGGTGGTGGGTCGATGGGAAGGGGGACTCATGTAGCTCCTTCGGGCTGGGCCCGGCCGGGCACCATGAGTGAATGCCCGGCCACCAGACGCTCGCTGGCGAGCCCCTCCCCCAGGCCTGGCTCCAGGGTGGGGCCCCGGTAACCCTGATCCGGGCAGGGTACACGAGTCCTGCTTTGTTGTCCTCATAGGGGTGGTTATGGATCACACTTTGTCTGGCCTGTCACCTAGGACCAGTTTGCCATGGGAGACCCTACCAGGAGCTTTTGCTCCAGACAACATAGCTCCTAGGGTCCTTCAAGCACACAAACCTCTCCACCACGATAAGGTGGTGATCCATGGAGAGGGTGTATATACACATGCCACTTTATTAGGTACTAGGTGCTTGTTAACACATAGCTAATCAGCCAATCACATGGCCACAACTCTGTGCATTTAGACATGTAGAGGTGGTCAAGACAACTTGCTGAAGTGCAAACCGAGCATCAGAATTGAGAAGAAAGGTGATTTTTAGTGACTTTGCACATGTCATGGTTGTTGGTGCCAGACAGGCTGGTCTGAGTATTTCAGAAACTGCTACTCGACTGGGATTTTCACGCACAACCATCTCTGGGGTTTACAGAGAATGGTCCGAGAGAGAAAATATCCAGTGCGTGGCAGTTGTGTGGACGAAAATGCCTTGTTGATGAGAGGTCAGAGGTGAGTGGGCAGACTGGTTTGAGAAGATAGAAAGGCAAAAGTAACTCAACCACTTGTTACAACCAAGGAATGCAGAATACCATCTCTGAACGCACAACACATCAAACCTTGAAGAAGATGGGCTACAGCAGCAGAAGACCACACCGGGTGCCTGAGACAACAATTCGCATGGCCTCACCGAAATTGGACAATAGAAGACTGGAAAAATGTTGCCTGGTCTGACACTGCAGTGTTGCTGGACTTTGTGGATGGTTTTTGAAGGTTTCACAATTTTTTCTTTCTTAAATAGCTGATCTCCCAGCTTTTGTTTTGTTTGTTTTTGTACACATCATCTCTGTACTGTTTTTGTTGAATTACAGGTCAAAGCAGATGGAGATCACTGCTTTCTGTTTTTATTTGTCCTTTACTGTTTCAGCGTTTTTGGAATTAGATCTGTATAGGATTTATGTATAATACCTAAAGGCATATGTCAGACATGTCTCACCCCAGGCCTGAACATTGTGTAAAAACAAACCTGTGTGTGTAAGAGAAGACACACAGGTGAAGTATTCATTTACTTGCATTGTTTTCCCCAGCTAGTCAGTGTCACAGATTGGTTGTCAAATCTTCCAGTATTATCTCTACACTGTCAGTGACTGCTTGACCTGCTTCATGGAAAGCTGCTCTTATCTGAGCATGTACTGCTTCCTTCCATTGTCTGCTCTGGCATTTTCTCTCTTGCTCTCTCTTGCTCTCTCTGTCTGTCTGTGTCTCTCGCTCTCTCTCGCTCTCTTGTGCTCTCTGTGTCTCTCATGCTCTTTGTCTCTCTCGTGCTCTCTCGCTCGCTCTCTCTCGCTCTGTCTGTCTGTGTCTCTCGCTCTCTCGCGTTCTCTGTCTCTCGCGCTCTCGCTCGCACTCTCTCTTGCTCTCTTGCTCTCTCGCGCTCTCTTGCTCTCTCGCGCTCTCTGTCTCTCGGTCTGTCTGTGTCTCTCGCGCTCTCTCTTGCGCTCTCTGTCTCACTCTGTCTGTGTCTCTCGCTCTGTCTCTCTCTCTCTCTCTCTCTCTCTCTCCCCGTCTCTCTCTCTCTCTCTCGCTCTCTCGGTCTGTCTGTGTCTCTGTCTCTCTCTCGGTCTGTCTCTCTCTGTCTCTCTCGGTCTGTCTGTGCCCCCCCCCCCGTCTGTCTGTCTGTCTGTGTCTCTCTCTGTCTGTCTGTGTCTTCCCCCCCCCTCGCTCTCTCTGTCTGTCTGTCTCGCGCTCTCTCTCCCCCTCTCTCTCACGCTCTCTCTTGCGCTCTCTGTCTCACTCTGTCTGTGTCTCTCTCTCTCGCGCTCTCTCTCTCTCGCTCGCTCTCTCTCTCTCTCTCTCTCGCGCGCTCTCTCTCTCTGTCGCGCTCTCGCTCTTTGTCTCGCTCTCTGTCTGTCTGTCTGTGTGTCTCTCTCTCTCTCCCTCTCCCCCCCCCCTTTCTCTCCCCCTCTCTCGCCCTCCCTCTCCCCCTCTGTCTGTGTGTGTCTTGATCTCTCTGTCGCTCCCTCTGTCGCTCTCTCTCTCTCTCTCTCTCTCTCTCTCTCTCTCTCTCTCTCTCTCTCTCTCTCTCTCTCTCTCGGTCTGTCTCTCTCGGTCTGTCTGTGTCCCCCCCCCCCCCCCCCCTCTTTGTCGGTCTGTCTGTGTCTCTCTCGGTCTGTCTGTGCCCCCCCCCCTCGCTCTCTCTCTCCCCCTCTCTCTCGCTCGCGCTCTCTCTCCCCCTCTCTCTCGCTCTCTCTGTCTGTCTGTCTCTCACTCGTGCTCTCTCTGTCTGTCTCTCGCTCCCCCCCCTGTCTGTCTGTCTGTCTGTCTCTCGCCCCCCCCCCCTGTCTGTCTGTCTGTCTGTCTCTCGCTCTCTCTCTGTCTGTGTCTCTCTCTGTCTGTCTCTCGCGCTCTGTCTGTCTGTCTCGCTCCCCCCCCCTCTCTCTCTGTCTCTCATGCGCTCTCGCTCTTTGTCTCGCTCTCTGTCTGTCTTTCTGTGTGTGTGTCTCCCTCCCCCCCCCTTTCTCTCCCCCTCTCTCGCCCTCTCTCTCCCCCTCTGTCTGTGTGTGTCTTGATCTCTCTGTCGCTCGCTCTCTCTCTCTCTCTCTCTCTCTCTCTCTCTCTCTCTCTCTCTCTCTCTCAGCTATTTATCAGTGGTAGTTTTCTTTAGAGGACAATGACATACAATATTTTCACAGTATGTCAAGCATGTGTATGTGCAGCTTTGCCCAATCAAACTGAAATTACAAAAATACAAATGGGACAATATGTTGCATTAAGCTTTCTCAAAGTTGGGCTACTCCGAGACAGAGAAACAGAGAAAGGTACATAGGAACAACTCACCTAGTGACCTTTCTGACTAGCCTATCATATGTTTATATACCTATAGACTGATTAGTCATTTCTTAGGTTGAATGAGGTTCTGCAAAGTTTGTACATCTTCACAGCAGTAGCTAAAAAAACGAATGCATTTGTGGGCATTGAATAGGTCATCATCAAGGTGAATTGAGTGTTTACATGCACTTAATCCAATAACTGACAAAAAATGGATTTTGTCAGTAATCTGATCACGAAGTTTACATGCACTTGAGTAATCAGATAATGGGGAAACTCTGGGTTTACATGAGTCAGACAGTAATCGAATTTCTACTTTGCAACCAACCAATAAACTCACAGAATACCCGACGTGAACGTATTGTAAAACTTAAACTTCATGTTGCAGCTTTTGTTCTTAAACATCGCTCCACTTTACCTGAAAACATGAGAACACCATGTAGACAATGAAGATTAAATCCCTCCATTTGTCAAGCATGTACTTGGTTTCATTACTGCTCCAAAAGTATTTTGCTACTGTCCTTTGGCAACATTTATGTCTGGTACCCATGTCTATTCTCATGCGTGCACAGACTGAGAAATCAGAAAGAAATCAGAGTAAAAGTGTAAGTGCGATGAGAAATCTAATTACTGCGCTAAAATCCAGCTCTCTGCATCAGATTTCTTAGTTAAATTTGTATATCAAAGCATGCTGCATTTACATCAGCATTTGAATAATCTGATGACTGCAGGAATCTGTTTAATTGAGTGCATGTAAATGCACTAAATGTGATTCATGGAGATGGTTTGTAACTCATTCATCTTTAACAGGCTGAAGGTTATTAGCAATGCAGTAGCTTTTATGTTGTGTATGTATGGTTTAAAATGAATAGAGGGCACAAGTGGTGTTATTGGAAATGTTTTCAAAATAAGACCATAGGAAAATGGGGCCAGGGCTGCTGTGGAAGAGTGTCTCCAAGGCCATAGCGAGAGCATGGCCAGGTGTAGCATTTGCTGTGCTTTAGCTGTTTGTTTTTTTTTTTTTTTAAACAAATTGTAGTGTAGTAGTTTTGGCAACCTGAAGGCAAGTTTTTTTAATATATATATTTTATATATGTATACATATATATATATGTATATGTATGTGTGTGTGTGTGTGTGTGTGTGTGTGTGTATGTGTGTGTGTGTGTGTGTGTGTGTGTATGTATATATGTATATGTATATAATGTGTATATTTATTATAGGCTGACACATTTCCAGTTTAGCTGCTCAACGTGTTACTGTTCAGAAGTGTGTCGCAGCTGATGTGCTCCTCTGCTTGGATTATTTGGCTGAGAAAGGTGTGTGTGGCTTGAATGTGCAGTTAATTTGACATTGCAATGTGGTGTGGCATTTTGGAGACAGATACTATAGATAAAATGTGACAATTGCTCCCATATGCTAGCTTTTGGGTTTTGTGGAATGCTGCTGTGCATCAATGACACGGTGTCCTTATTCTGTTTTCCACCACACCATTATTCTGCATCTCCTCACATCAGGGATGGACAGACACAACTGTCCCTGAACTGTTACCATCATTGTGATTCAGTGCCTTCCATTTCTGATGTTGAACACCATCCAGTCTTTCTCAAGTGATGCTAATACACTGAAATGTAGTTACTTTTATTTGAAGCGTGACCAAAAAAAAACATCTTAAGCTGAACATGTCTTTTTTTTTTTTCTTTTTTTTTTTTTCTTTTTTCTTTTTCCCCTTTGAAGACGACATGCTTCTTTGCCCCCCGAAGTCACAGATAACCAAGGCAACTTTATCGCCCCTTCCTGTCGGAGAAGTTACCCCTGTCGCAAATGGAAGTCTGCATATTTTGGGTAAATTGAACAGTTTACTGTTTGCTTGTTTGCTCTGGACACTAACACCTCACAGCTGCTGCATGCATGAACTCCGCTGGTTTCCATACAAGCTCTTGGCCTGTGGTGGTTGTTTTCTGTAGTCATGGTTGTCTGTGGCAATGCCCAGTTCAGGCTACTAGCAATGCTGCATGTCAGACATACAGCGCTCAACAATATTCCAGGGTCACACTCTGAATAATTCATATTCTTTTTTTTTATTACTTTCCAAGCTAAAGTAATCATTTAGTTTTTAATATCCATCAGAAAATTTAACATCCAGCAGTAATGGCCAGGTTTACTAAATTAAACTCCACTGAAAAAAAAGGCAAGGAAAGTGCTGAAACATTGTCAGGGCACATGTTTGTGTAGTTTAGTATTTTACATGGGTCAGACTTTTGTTGCATGTCTCATCTTTTGGACAACAGCTTAATCTTCTTTGCATGGTGCATGACTTTCTACAACTGAATTCTCAATACTCAGCAGGGCTTTTTTTGGGCAGGTTTGAATATTGTTTCCACATTTGGATTTGATGTGCAAATTTTCACATGGGTGACTTACCAGAAGACAGTATTTTTGATTCAGAATTTTGAAAATGTGATGGAAGCACAGTTTAACAGTTTTTAACACTGCTAGGTAAAGTTGGTCACAAAGCAGTAGGGCTGGGTACCGAAATTCCATTCCAAAAAGGCACCGATCAGAGCATCTCTGTACTACTGAGTACTGGAAAATAGTCTCAGTGAAATCAGTGAAATACACATCACAAAGTACCACTGGAGTAACCTTACTACTAATGCAAAGGAAAAAAAAAACCGCCCCGGCTCCCTGACACACAAACGCAGAGAGCACACAGCTGGCTAAATATGTTGAGGTCAAAAATCTGGCTCTACTTTGGAAAAAGTTGCTAAGAACAGTTCCAGGTGCAACAAGTGCCCAAGATATTGGCTTTGAAAATGGTTAACGCATCAGATCTGATCACTTGATTACACGTGGAATTAATCTGTCAAGAAAACTGCAGAATTTTCAACTACACAAAGAACAGCACTACTTCACCACCAGAGATGGGTGAATCCGGGCTATATTACAACCAAACGCAGACACAAGTGTTTCCAGTGATTTAAAATATTAAGGTTTTTTATTTTTTCCCATTGAGATTAATCATTGAATCTCAAGTATCAGCCCCATGCAGAGATGCTGTCAAACACAGGGGGGTAAGGTATCGAAAAAAGTACCATTTTGGCATCAATACCGAATTGAAAGTATTATGGCTGTATCGAATGTCTTCAAACGATACCCAGCCCTGCAAAGCAGCATTGTCAATAAGTGCACCAGAATGTAAACTTGTTAGAATCGCTTTTTACAAAATTATCACTAGGCTGCTAAGCTAAGGTTCCCTAACGAAGTAGCCAACACGGATATTAGCATGTATGTTAGTGCCAAGTAAAGATTATTACACTGTTGGTGAGTGTCAGTAGCCATTATTAGATCTGTGCTGTATTGGAAAGCTTTGTGTGCATCTGTGTGGCCCTGCTGTGGAGAGATTAGGCAGAAACTTCTTCAGTCTCAGGAAGCACTGGGACAGAAAATGAGGAAAAGCATTGGCTTTTCCAATTGTGACGGAGTGGGACAGGACAAAGCTCTTGTGGCCTTGGGAAGAGAAACACCTCAACTTCCTTTCCCAAGGAGCGAAAAAGGCCTTTAAAAAAAGCTGGATGGACTGAAATGCAAATATCATTGACATTATTTTTTTTTTTTTTTTTTTTTTTTTTTTAATCTGCCTGATCGAAAGATGTAGCTGTATTGGGAGAAACACAGGTCTGCAAAAAGTGTTTTACAGGAGTTTCAGTGAAGCATGTCCTCGTACACCCTTTGGGAGATTGTCCGCTGTTAAATTTGGCTGATGTCACATCAGCTTGTGATGGCATCACTTTTAAGCTATGAAGCTATAATGTACTTAAAGCAGCGCTATATTTTTGTTGATACTGAAAGTAGCATTACAGAGGGAAAAAATTATGGAGGGGGGAAAAAACAGCATGTAAAAATATGGGGTGTGTGTGTGTACCACTGGGAGTCACCCTTTAAAGCCTGAAATCATTTAAATGTTGGAGGTACAGGGACGGATATCATGCATATTTTGAAGGCTCAAAAAAGGTCTGGCTCAGTGTTTAGGTTGCAAATGCAAAATCAACATACTGATATGACAAAAGTAGATTATTCACTCACATCCTCAGACATGTACTTCAGGTTTTGACGGAGTTCTCTTTTACTCTTTCAACGCTATCGTCAAAGTAGGATTGATCCACATGTGAGGGTCTGAAGCACAACTGACTACAAAATGTTTTGCCACATGTTGCGTGTAACTGCGTATTTCCACCAGAGACGTCTCCAAATCTCCAAATGCTAGTGTTGCTGCAAATATATTGCCTTACTTCTTTATTGAGCCCAGTGTCATAAATGAAAGGTTACTTTAGTTGGACTACATTATGGGGCATCATGTAACCTCACAAGTTGACTTTAAACTAAGCTGACTTTGCTTGAAAGGTAATTCTCAATTTTAGAGCTTGACAGATGAATCGGTATGGCAATATTATTGGCCGATATGAGCTAGTTGCAGATGAATAGGTATGTATAATTAAGCATTATGCAACACTTGGTTCCGACCACACAAGCTGATTGGTTGGGAAGTGTTTTAACCATGCTGTTATTTCGCCATAAGCTCACGGGTCACAACACAATCAGTCAGCTGAGATGCTTTTGCTAGGAGACCCTCAAACCATTTGAATGTGCTTACTACTTACTTTGCGCGCAAAGTGTATAGTTTTAAGATTACATTTGAGCATTTTGGTCAGACAAAGCTGGAGCTGGAGAACCGAGTGAGTGGCGCTATTACTTTATTAAACTGTTTAACGTCACCGCTGTGATGATCTATGGCAATATGATCTGTGACAAAATTACAGCCTTATGTTATTTGTGATGAAACACAACCTCAAGTGAAATAACATTTACAGATAGAATGCTTGCATGGCTGGAACTAACTGCCGATACTTGACAAAGAAATGGAGAGGTGGAAGGCATGTAATGAGCGTGGTAACTCAGCTTGTTCATTAGAGGGCAATCTACAACTTTCATGATGGCAAAACACAAGTTGCACTTTTGTTGCAGTTAAGGTGAAAACCTGAAAGCTGGTACCGTCAGACCAAAATCAGAATTAGCCTGTGTTTAACACTTTGGTAGTTGAGTGACAGACTTGACTGCAGATCTATTTCTGAAAAGTGTGACATTTCTAGAGTAAACTAACAGCAGTCCTATCTTCTCTCCCTAGCTTGTCACCTCCTAAAAATTCTCTGGCATCACTTACAGCAGCTTATGCTTATTGCTCAGTTAGGTTACTCCTAACGCAAGCTAATGCTGTGTTGATCATTGGAAATGAACTAGTATTAATCAGTTAGTGTTTCGCACATTCTTCTCAAATGACAAGGCTGAAGTCAGCTTCTTATTCACCAGGTTCTTGTTTAAATTTTCCCATTCAATTTTAAGTGGTGCAGCAGTAACATTCTGGTGCATGAGTTTGGGTTTGGGTCACTGCTACACCATTTAAGATGGAATGGGAAAATTCAAACAAGAAACTGGCGAATCGGATGACAACGTCCGCCTCGTGCCTGAATGAAGCCATTTGTAAATATATCTGCGACTCACATCCCTGGAGTTCCAGTCGGTGCATTTGAAATTATTAAACCAGAGGGGACATGTGAATAAGCATTAGTTTAACAAGGATCTAACGGCTTGATAGCCAAACCGTTATCTAGCTTCCCTTTTAAACTTGTAGTGTTTGTTGTGATGGCACTATTATCAAATCACATTGATATAATATGAGATGTCATTCTTGTCTTGAAAAGTTTGGTAGAGTTGAGTAACACACCATGTTCAGATACTCCCACATGAAATGTGGTTTGTTTAAATTCTTTAAATGATAATACTTTGGATGTTTGTGATTGGGAGTGCACACTGCCGTGTCTGAGTTGCAGGTTTATTTTTAAACTGCGTTATCTTGGTGAGGGCTCTTAAATAAACACAGACAACAAATATGGGAAATTTATGTATTTCTGAAAAAGATAAAGAATATTGATGTTTTGAATATAGAATTATTTTATTTTTGAGACCCATAAAGATTGATTTCAGAGATTAAGATCCAATATATTAGTCAGATACTCAAAATACTTCAATTTCCAGTGTTGATTTCCCACAATGTTTATGTACAGTTTTGGATGTTACATATGATGTCCACAAAGACAAGTTCATGGCATTTCATTACAGGAGATATTGTAAACAGAGTACATCCTTTAACCGCAATTTTTCAGAATTTTCAGTCATGGTACACTTGACTTTTTTAGATTTAAATGAAACATCCATTCATCCATCTATTTTCTAAGCCACTTCTTCCTCAGGGTGGGGGGGCTTTGCTGGAGCCTATCCCAGCGGTCATTGGGCGGAAGGCAGGATACACCCTGGACAGGTCGCCAGTGCATCGCAGTAAATGAAACAATAAATTAATAAATACACTTAATTTAATATTAAATTAAATGAAACCATTATTTTATCAAACATAATAATTTTGTCCCTTATGGCCAAGTAAAAACACTCCTCAAACATGTTGAGATGGGCAAGATGAAGCCTAACAAGTTATAGCAGGGCAGTGGAAACCTTGATGTTGGGAATTTCAAAGCTTCATGTGAGTTAGCATGCTAGCATAGTACAACTTAATTAGCTCCCTTTTTTGTTCATTTTAATTAGCTGAAAAGATGGCTAGCAAGCACTGGTTTCACTGAGCACTGGTGACCATGTTAGCGCTCCCTGCACAACATTGTTGACCACAGGAGCTGGCAGCATGGCAGCTTTGAACATGAGACGGTGTTGGGGGACCCATGGGACTTCAGTCTTCTGGAAGAGGCTTTTGAGAGCAATTCTTGTTCACAAGGAAAAGGCTTTGGTTGAGCTAAACACACTTTAGGCTAGTTCTTAAAACTTCCTTCACAAGCTAGCATTGATTTCTTCATGTGGTCAGAAATTGAGCATACTGTTTGTGGGGAACATATAGAGTCATTTAAGTTGCTTTGGAAAGCAAGCAGGAGAGAATCCCCACAGCCTATTTTGAGGTTGCCTCTGTTAGCTTCTGCAATTGAAAGATAGTGGGCTATTGATGATGGAGAAAGTGTCAGTTGACAAGACAAACTATTGTGAGCTCAAGAGGCAGAACATATACACGCTAAAGCAAGACTTACACACATACTAAATATATACTAAAAACTGAAATAAAATGTCATTAAAAGTCTCATATTGAATGTTCATTTTGTAACAAGAATGATGAAAATGCTTAAGTCTGTATTTCTCCTCCTAAAATCTGATTTCTTAATTATATTGCTTAATTTGTTTTGGTGTGTACTAGGGCATGTGCTTGGGTACTTGATGAATCAAATCCAGATGTCAGTATTAGAATAATAAAATGAATGTTTATGTATTCATTGCACTGCATCTTGGAAAGTCAGGAAGAAATTGCACAGGCCAACAGTTCAGTTCAGTTCTTTGTGCTATAGTTAAGTGTTGTGTTGCATAATACAGGCACATTTTACGAATGCCTTAGCTTTGCCAAAGATGTGATTCAGAAGGCTTGTATAGTGCAGTTGTTGACAAGCTAACTGCTCTAGCTAGTATTGGCTCGAATAAAAACAATGAAAAGGATGTTTCTCTGTTCAGTGTTCTTTTCTTTTTAGATGAACAAATTTGACAAGAATAGATCACATAGAAGCCCCTGAGAATCTAATGCTGCACCAGTTCATTCTAATGTTCTAGAGCTATTTTCTGCCCATTAGTTGTTATTCAAGCTTTATATGACCCAGAAATCTAGTGGTTAAACCTACCGTGACCAAATGATTATAGCTGTAGCTATTTTTGAATAACAAAACATTTTAAAATGCCCGATGCTGACCTCTGCTCTGCAGGGTACCTTTTTTTTTAGTTTGCTAGCAATAGTGCACCACATTACCCTGCTTATTCTTTTTCCCTCCTCAGTAAAGAATATTTCACAAGTTTGTGTTCTCACTCAGAATCATGAATCATGAGCACTGAAAGAACCATTGGCATGCTTTAAATGGTCACTTGCATACTGAAATGGTTCTTCAGATTGATAGAGAACGTGTTGTATATGGTTCTATATAGAACCTTTTTAAAATTGGTTCTATATAGCACCAAAATGGTTCTTCTATTGTTACAAGCTTGACATTGTAACAGTAGGAACACTTTTTGGTTCTATACTTCTCTATTAGAGTTTGAGTGAGTCTGCCACTTCATAGCTGAGCTGTTGTTGCTTCTAGACAGTATATGCATGTACAGTTGACCAGGCCAGATCTAGCAGGGTGGAGCACTTGTGGAGAAAAGGGCAAGTTATGACGGTGCCACGCTTAGTTACTCAGCTGTGCAATGTAATGGCTGTGAACGCAAACTCAATAATTAGGAGGGATGTCCACTTCAGGTCATTTAATGTTTCAATAGAAGTGTACTTCACACTTCAGTCATCTTTGTTTCTCTGATAACCAAAATCAACAAGCGCTTCATTACACATCTGGACCTTACTGAATGTGTGCATGCTTGCTCTAATTATTGCAGTGGCCCCAACAATAAAGGCAGCATAATGCTGCATTTATATAGTGTTAGAAAACATGATGGCACACACGGCTCCAATATCACATGCTGGTTCATTTTACTATGGCCGACATGGCTATGAACAGCTGCTCTGGGTGAAGATATTAATGAGTTAAGGGACATGTCCCTGAATGTATCACTAACAAATTAGTTTTGACAGGGTTAAGCAGGAAAGCATGCAGTCGAAGTAAAGACCAATGCTAATACAGACGTCCCAAAAGCCCTACATTAGCATGCATGTTGAAACCTGCAGACTTCAGTGAACGTTTCTTAATTACAACTACATTTTGGCTTATCAGGATTCTACTCGGAGGCAGTTGGATCAATAGCAGTGCTTGAGCTTGGGGGACCTCAATCAGCCCTGCTGATTTCCGTTAGTGTATTAGAGGGCACAGTTTCAGATACAATACAAAGACAGTGGAAGTTTCATTTTTACAGGACTGTATGGTACTGCTAAGATATTGCAGTGCTTTCATACTTGTGTCAAAAAAGTATCCATCCATCCATCCATCCATCCATTTTCTAAGCCGCTTCTCCGTCAGGGTCGCGGGGGGATGCTGGAGCCTATCCCAGCAGTCTTCGGGCGGAAGGCAGGATACTCAAAAAAGTATGACTCTTCTAATTAGTGACTTGATCTACTTTCAGGTGACCAGGCATTCAAATGAGTATTCACAACTTGTATAATGTCTATGGAAAAGCATTGCCAACAGAATGAGACACACTTTAGCAGCCACAATTGAGCCTGAGATCACCACACCCAATGCCAAATGTCAGCTTGAGGGCTATAAAGCCCCCAGCATTGGGCTGTGGAACAGTGAAACTGCATTCTCTGAAGTGATGGAGCTCCTTCCAATAGCTGAAGGGTGAGTTGGACTGGCGTCTGTGGTCCAGAACTATCATCCAACATCAGTGTCTGACCTCAGTAGAATGCATTCAGTCACAAGAGCATTAATCTTCACAGCAATGTTGCAACATTTAGTGTAAAGTCTTCCCACAAGAGTATAGGCTGTTCTTGCACTAGTATGGATTTTACTTTTACACAGAAAATTACCTAAACGTCATGGGGCGCCCAAACATTTGCATAGGACTGTCACAGGCTACGCTAAATACAGGTAACTAGCTATACTCTATGTAGATGTCTGTATTTAAAGAGCTCTGACCCTCTGCATTACAGTGTATGAACGTGCTCAGGAAAGCAGATTGTTGTTGTGATAAATTACATCACAGTCTTATTTATTGATTACTGTTGACATTCATTCATTGAATTAACACTGAATGCAGCAATTTGGCATCACAAGCACAGTGTGTGAAACATGAGTGATTGTGGGTCCAATCCATGCTTATTCCTACTCAGCTTCTGTGCAGAGCACTTCTGGTGTGAAGATCAGTTCTTTTTTTTCCCCTACTTTTTATTTGTAGCTAAACAATTTGTTTGCAAGTTTTAAACCTGATCACATTTGACATGTTTTTTTTTTTTTTTTTTTTTTTTTTTTTTTTTGATGAAGTCAGTTTTTTGTAAAATCTGAGGTTTTTATGGCTTTTCATGTTAGACACATTAAGATGGCACAGTAGCTGTTTGGTGTTTACTAGGCCAATTGTCGCAATTTAGTAATCGTGTTTTAAATAGTTTAGTTTGCCAAACAATTTTGATTTGGGTTGTTGTCTTAGTAGGAGTATTAATAATGATATAAAATTGCTGTCCTGTCCAGTTGTGAATTTGAGTAGCAGTAGCTGCTTTGTGAGAGAAGAAAAAGGTAGTTCCAGCTCGTAGGTACACGCTGCTCTCCACATGGATTTGACACACTGTGTTTCTGAAGCATCTGCTCTTCATCATGCTCAGTGAAGATCATTCAGCTCATCACTGCCTTTTGTTTTTGCTCCTTTTTATTAATTTATTTATTATTCATTTCACACCCCCAGTCCACTCCAACTGTACCTCAGCAGGAATCATATATTAGAACCGCACGATTAGCCTTGTGGTTCCCTCAGGTTTGTGTTTGTTTTCTCTGCTTTTCTTTCCCATATGCAGGTGCTCATTATGACAGACCTGTTCTCGTCTTGGCGCAGGAGGTGTTTGTTTATTTATTTATTTATTTAAACAAACAAATAGTTTTGGTTTTGGTTTTTTGTTGAGCCTTTATTGAGGCACTCTTATGCATCTCTCGGTAGACAAGTGCTGTGGAAAGCTACTAATAGACACCAGTACTTTGAAATGTAGTATTCTCCCTGGCTAAAGCTTTGAACTTCAATCACTTGTTCCACGCTTAATAGTCCAGCTCCATCATGGTTCTAGACACATGGTTAGCTTTCACAGTGTGACCTGTAGCAGCCTGAGGTACGTGTGATAATAAGGGGGGAGGGCAGTCTGAGGGTTTTTTTTTTTCCCCCATTTGGCCTTCAGAATCCTCTGTCAAGGACTGGATATTGAAGATGAACTGTTGTCAGGGGTGTGTGTGCGCACGCTTGAGTGCCTGATCAAGGACACGATCACTCTGGAATGAAGTGATCTCTGAGCTCTTTGCTCATGGATCGCTTCAACAAATGCTGTGAATTTGGTTTTAGAAGTGGGGAGTTGGGCATTATGAAGTTCTGTAGTGCAATGGCTAATGTCATTCAACACCAACCAACATTTATGATGTATAGCAAGAACACAGTGCGTGTGTATAAATAAATAAATAAATCAAACGTGTGTGTTTGTCAGGGCATTTTGATGAGTTCAGTGTGTGTTTGGGGTGGGTGGTCTGATGATGAGTAGCTGAGTGGGAAAGCAGCTGTAATTCATCACTGCAGCAACACACTCTCAGCCTGTGGAACAACCCCCCTCCCCCACACACTCTCCACTGTAGTGCTGCAGTCCTACAGGCAGGTAATTAACTCCCCTGCAACTGATGGAACAGGGAAAGGACACTGTTTGCGTGTGGGTATTAGGCCTGAGCAAAAGGATTGATGTGATTGGAAATTGTTGACGATTGTTCTACATTAACTCCACTGTTTAAGACAATTTGTGAAAACTTTATTTGAACTGTTAACATTTTTACAGTAAATGGTGATCGTCATTTTTACTAAAAATCTAGTTCTGCTGTGGAACTGCAACAGCTCTGCAGCAGTGGAGAGTTTATTCAGGCCTGATTCTCACCCCAAACGGAGCCAGAGTCACTGATGAGGATTTTGAGGCTGAAGTATTGCTGAGGTTTAACAAAGGACTCAATGTCATGTTTGTACATCTTTCTGAAATGTTTAAATTGGAGCAGTTGTATATCAACAGTTGACAATGCTTTGTGCAAAATTGTTTTGTATTATTTGTGTTGATTTTTGTTAGGGAAAAACCTGGAATGATTGACTTTGCCTTTAGTCAGTGAAATTTTTTGTTGGATAGCACACCTTTTTGATTATGTAACTCGATTAACTTTTTGGTGATCTTGTAAATTTGCAGCTTTTCAATTGTATGTTTCTGGCACATGATTAAATGCAGCGTCTTGCTCACACTGTCAGTTGGGCATGTTTGGTGTCAGGTGGAGATTCACAAATATTCTGACTATCACGCTTTGGAAGTAGCTAAAAAGTAGTGCACTGCTTTTCAGAAAGTAGCTAAATTGTAGCTAGCTACAAATTTTGGGAAAGTAGCTACAAAGTAGCTATTAATTTTTCAGTGACTATCCCAAACCTGCAGACTGGTATTGACAGAATTTTAAAATTGACAATTGAACGGATGATTAGGTTTGACTAATACTTGGTGATATTTGATCCCTTTGTCATCTGGAGAAGCCAAAATACATAGGCTGTGATGAGCAACTGTGCTGAAATGTCCTCAAATGTCAATGCTCTTTTATTTTACTATGTTTGTAACTGTGCAGAAATAAATGTCATTACAGTAGAGATGTATGAAGTCCAAGTGTCTACATGTTTATGCATTGACATTGGTCGAATAGGTTCATGAATATAAGAAATTGC
The DNA here is from genome assembly GCF_015220715.1 of Pygocentrus nattereri. NCBI lineage: Eukaryota > Metazoa > Chordata > Actinopteri > Characiformes > Serrasalmidae > Pygocentrus > Pygocentrus nattereri. The sequence continues at coordinate 16,629,016 of NC_051231.1, forward strand.
CATTGGCCCACAGTACTCACAAAAAGTTAGGGATATTTGGCTTCCGGGTGGAATTTCAGGATGAACCTAAAATGCGCTCTAACCTTTAAAGGTGAACTTAATGTGACCTCCTCTAAATCTTTGAACGCCCATGTCCAACTTTTCAATGTGTCAGTACTTTTTGCACAACTTGCTGTTCTCTAACAAGGAGCTTAACGGCAAGGTGGTGATGGTGGAGTTAGTGTGGGCGTGTGTCTAGTCAATACAGAACTGCCCTACGCTTTGTGAATGGTACAGTGACCAGCCCATACTACTTGAATAACATCATTAATCCAGTCATTGTGCCTCTGCATGAACTAATTTCATCTTCATGGACGACAATGCTCCAGCTCATCATTGTTGCATCGTTAGGGAATGGCCGCTGGAGACTGGGGTACCTCAAATGCAGTGGCCTGCACTTTCTCCAGGTCTGAATCTCATAAAAAACCTATGGGATCAGCTGAGTCGCTGTGTAGAGGCTCGTAACCCTGTACCACAGAACCAGGGCTGCCGTTCAGGAAGAGTGGGATGCCATGCCTCAGTAGACAATGTCAACTTGTGAACAGCATGAGACGTCATCGTCAAGCTGTAATTGATGCTCAAGGGCACATGACAAGTTATTGAGACATTGACTTTTTTTGTTGTTGTTGTTTATACCCACTACTGTTGTTGGCTTTTGTTTCAATAAATTGTTTGAGACGAGAAAATCACCATTGCATGCTTCTACTTAAATGCCCTCCTTTCATGATATATATCACTGTAGCGTGAACTTTTTACATCTTCATAAATTTCACCCGAAAGCCAAATATCCCTAACTTATACAAATATCCCTAATCAGTCCCTTAATATACACTAGTTGTTTACAGATTCTCTATAGATGGTCAATTCTGTTTTGATAGTTCTATGTCTTAAGTATTGACCATAGCCATGCTGTACTTGTATCAGTGTAGAGCATGTCAGTATGTAATTTGTCATAGCATCACGTCTTAATACATAGCTTTCGGTTATAAAACAAAAAAAACTAAACATGTTTATTACACTGATCTGAGCACAAACCCACCTCTGTATATGATGTAGATGTGCGTTTTATATTTTTTTTAAAAAATCACTTTTGGGAGCACAGTTTAGCTGTGTTGTTCTTTGGCCAAGGAGACCACAGAGATATGGACTGTGATTTTAGGCCTTCTGCAGAAACATGCAATTTTCTGAAAGCCTGCGAATCACAAACACCATAGCAGGAATGTAATTTTTCAGCCAGCTTTCAAAGACCTCTTTCAGACATGCTTAAATAGGGAGACGGGTGGGGAGGGAGACAGATGTCTTTCTCTTTCATGTCTTGACACTGGAGCACCATTTCAGACAGGGTGCACAGCCAGTTGTTTTTCTCCTGAATAGTAAGGATGCAGATGGATTTACAGCTTGTTTACATTGCCTTCCAAAACAAGGCCAATGCATTATTCACATTTGAAAAGTAGTGGTCCGTCTTGGGGGTTGCGCTTAGCTGTCTGTGTAGACACTAAAGTTGCAAAGAACAAGCTGACCCTGTGATCACTGGCCTTCCATTGTTCACGGAAAAGTCTTAATTTGCACAATTTCCCGCTTACCCCAAATGCAGTTGCTGACCTGTTCAGTGTCTGAACTGTGTTTACTTTAAAAGTTACTAAAAGTGTTTACTTTAGTTGTACACTGAAGCTAGCTTATGTAGCTAGTGAGTAATCAAAGCTAATACCTTAGCATTGTCCAAACTGTATGCCAAAGCAATCACAAACCTTCCGACATACGTCAAACTGTGAAGACTTGCTTTTGTGGTTTGACGGTGACATACTGATATCTATGCAAATGGACTAAAGCATGTAGCATAGCTGAAATTTGTAAAATGTTCCTTTTTTGGTCCATATTAATCTGCTTTAATACTTTTTGGTGTGTCTGAGAGCTTTAGTACATATCAGAATACGTTTGTGAGCATCTTAACTGCTTTCACTATTTAGTCAAATGTTTGACTTATTCCAAACGCGTATGACCCCTGGATATTGCTAGATATTCCACACCTTTCTGAATAATTACACACTAATTCATTCCATGCATTGTGATATATAGGTTCACATAGTTGAAACCTGATGATAAATAATGTAATGCCCTGTAGTAGATTAGTGAAGAGAACTCATGATCCTGAAAAACTCATGTTCGGCGTGAAGCTGCCATTCAGCCAATCAACCACTGATCTTCTGTGGTTAATTCCCGTGAAATAGAGCACCTCCTTCATTCTTTGAGAAGTTGCTAATCTCTGCATCTGTACTGTTGTGTTGAAAAGGAAAGCACAGTATATAGCGGGAGGAACCTAATTGATTTTGATTCCAGTGCAAATGAAAGCTGAAATGTTTTTCCTCCTTTCTCTAAGGGTTTTCTTAGTACTTCGCAAAAAAATGTTTTCTGTTTCCATTTTGTAGTGTTACTCAACAGTATAGACAGACAGCATACTCAAGTAACCTCAATAAGAAGCTTCTGGTCTAAGCCTAATGGTCTAATTCTAAATGGGGAATACGAATGGCGTTTCTGGAAATTGCTGCTGGCACATGCTGTGGTAAATAAAAATGTAAGGGCTGTCAGCGTCACAATGGTAGCTTACTAACTGCAGTGTTTTTTTTTGTTTTTTTTTGTAAACCAATTGAGGCAAAACAAGTCACAATAACAAGATTAGCACAGGTTAATAATCTTAACCAATGCAACATTTCCCTGTAAAGCATGCATCCATGCATAGATGATGCAACTTTTTTTGTTGAAATCAGGTGGCTCATGTTTTAGGTTTGGCTTGGAAATGGACATCCTCTACTCTGCTTAGGTATCACATCTTGATTTTTCAGATCTTCCAGATGCATTTTTTTTTAAATATCTGAAGCTTCAATTTCCCTGCAGATATCAACGGGTCTTCTAAATTAAGAAGTTGAATGGTTGCTTAGCAGTGATTGGAGGAGAAAAGATGTGGAAAGCGTCCAGGTTATGATCGGCCATAACACACTGACAAATCCTAAAGTTTTTATTTTATTTTTTTGGCTGTGCTGCTAGAAATGCTCCCACTGCTAGTCAAAACAGCTGTTTAGATTTTCTGGTGATTGCCTGGGCCCCGGGCAGTAAGCGGCCTTATGGGGCATTTTTGTTTACCACACAGTAAAATATCGTTGATTTTTCGGTGGTAATTTTTCTCCTTAGACAAAACCACAGCTCTTTCTTTTCGTTAATCAGCCTTGCATTAGGGATAAGTTTACAGCTCATATAAAATGGCTCTGTTTTCAGTTCCACTGTGATTGGTTAGATGCCCACTTGTATATTGCAGCCTTCTGCGCTATCAGTATTGCAAAGGTCAGTATCACACTGTTATATATTGTAGCAATTACTCAAACATATGCTGCAAAGACCAAGGATGCTACCACTGATTAATCAATGTCCAGTGTTTTCAGTTCTTAAAATAAAGAAGCTAGTGTTTCAGGGCCTTGAACTGAAAGGGAACATTGTGCATTTGTGTGCTGACCAGGAGCTGGCTGCTCACATTGCAGCAGTAAATGATGATTATTTATAGCAGAGATCGATGAGTGAACTGAATGATTAGCCTGCTAGAAGCCATTTCCTCTTCTGAAATTTGTGGGTTTTTTTTTTTTCCTTTGCTACATCACATGTACTCCAGTTGGTGAAGAAATGTACCTAATCCTGAGGTGTGAGAGGGCAGATTTCAGTACCTAATGTAAAAATGCATCATCAATCTGGGTGTTACATTAAAGCATTGTATTTGCTGTGCTCTGTTTCTGTAAGCACTTTATGGAATAAATTTGCATTATTTCTGTATTAGCATTTCAAATACTGGCCGTCATGATGCTTGTTGTTGAGTTCCCCTTGGCTGAACTGTTGGACGGATTTTCTTTCCCTCAGGTAAAGAGCTCAAAATAACTGATCACATTCCAGCGGTCGGATGCAGAACTTGCAAAACTTCAAACATGTTTGTTTGAAAAGTATCTGGATGGTTATTAAATGTTCATATATAGGGCTGCAGGAGTTCTATTACATCAGTAGTTTGGTGAAAAATTTGATTTACACACTGAGCCAGCTTGAGATGTACTCAGTGAACAAAAGTCCTGAGAACATATTTGGTGAAATGAAAGTAATGGATGCTAGCAGTAGACCCCTTTCACATTTCTGCACAGACAACTCGAGACATTTTAGTGTCCTTCAGTGCCACATAAGAACCACTGGATGTGGGTTTAAGCTCAGTTTGAGCTGGATTAATTTTGATCGAGGTCGTCCAATAAAATTGTATTTTTTTTTTACTTAAGTAAAGATTTTACTTGCCAATGCATATGGGATAAAGCGCCTATGTAAAGATTAAAATTCATTGTGTTCAAACGAACAAAGTGAATGCCAGATAGAATAGCAATAGTCCAGAAATTGACCTTCAGTTTACTGAATGCAGCAGGACATAAATTGCATGGCCTTGTGAGAGGTACTCCTGAAGATACTTCATAGTCATTCTTCTAATTAGACCATCAGCAAATTGATGTACTTGCTAGTAAAAGAGCTTCTGAGCACCTTTAGTGATTAGCCTTGCCTTAGTAATTACCCTGGTCAAAAAACAAACACTGTTGTCTTCTACTAGGTTTCATTGTTACATTGCTGTGAGGCCAGTTTGAACAGGACTACAATTATGAAAGTATCTCCAGGTTTGATGAATTATCAAAGGTAAGATTCATACAGGAGTAAAATCACAGATCTCCTGTTATCACTTAAATTACAGCACCTCTCTAGGCAAAACTAATCCAGCTGAAACGGTGTTCATCTGTGCAGCATGAATTGAACTATTAAATATTGGAGTATATAATGAAGAGAATGAACTCCTTTTAACTTGCCAGTACAGGATTAAGTCACAGCCATCGAGAGATGTGAACAGCAAAAGGTTCAGATAGTGATGGTTGCAAAGGTGGACATAGCAGTTTGTTTTGAAATTGGGAGAAATTTTATTTATTTATTTATTTATTTATCTTCACATTTTGGGTTATTTCTTTGTGTGGTGAGCAGGCACCATTAGTGAGGAAGGAATGCAGCTTTTCAGCAAGCTGGGCTTTTCGCATTAAATGGCGATGGAGATTCATCTTCTACACAAGATCTTTTCTGCTCAGTTAGAGCTACACTAAGTTGACCTAAACGTTTGAGCGTATGCGTGAGACCATAATACATCAGGCCGCATGACATGGCATGAAAAGCTTCTGCAAAATCTAACCTGACATCTGATTTTTAAATGACTTTCAGGCTTTACGGGCTGACTTGCAGCATAGACACCATATTTTTTTTCCTGCTGGCTCAGTAATGAAACTACTCATTTTAACAATCTTATAGTGCAGCTTTGTCAGTATGGTGGCTTGAGGTTGAGGTATCACTGGACGTCACTGCTGTATATCTTTAGTGCTTAAAAAATGCAAATTAAATGTTCTGCACTCTTCATATACAGTTTCGCTGACTGTGAAATGTTTAATTACCTGCTTCAATGCTGATAGAAATTTCAAGTGGAAAATGTGAAAAGAGCCTGTTCTACCCTAGCAATTAACATTGAGTGCATGTACATGCACTGATAATCTGATCATAATCATATTTCTGCAGTTATCCAATTATTCAAATGGTCATGTAAACACCATACTCCGATCTAGAAATCCGATGAGAGCTGGATTTTAGGTCAGTACTCAAATTTCTCAGTGCATGTAAACTTGTACTCAGATTTCTATCACGTTTCTCGGTCTGTGCATGCGTGAGAACAGACGGTGGACGTTGCGAAATGGCAGCAAAACACTTGAAGCGCCGATAACAAAAATGAAATAAAGGATTTAAATATTTTACATCTTCTAAATGTTTTCATATTTTCAGGTAAAGTGGCTTGATGTTAACAATAGCTGCTACGCCCATTATGCCAAATGCATACAAGAAGCAAAGTTTTGGACACGTGACTAATTGAAACGGTTAGATTGTTCATTTCTGTGTCTTTTGTGTATGTTGTGTAAACAAATATAAAAATCCTTGTATGATGGTCCTAAAGCTCATGATGATGATCTGAGCTGTTTTAGTTCATTTTAAAAAACTCCAGAGGATCGATTTTTGTAGCCTGGCCCGGTCATGTTGATTTACTCCATAGCAGTTTTGAGTGTGGTCCAGCACTCTATTGGATTTTGCCCCAGGCACTGGGTGCCATTTCCCTGCTCACAGGAACAAGTTGAGACTTGGTCTGAACTGGCCTGTGCCAGACACCTGTTATTGTCTGCCACAGGCTCACTTTTTCTATCCTTCAGACATGGGTAGAAATATTTATGCGCACCTAAACCCAAACCTGGCAAAATCAGACTGAATCATCTGAAGAGTTTGATGCCTCTGAAAGCAACCTCACAGAAATCTTTTACATGAAGTGGTTGATAACACTACCTGCTAGCTGAGGCTTTTTAATCAGTGTGTTCATGAAGAGTTCCTTGCAGGATGTTGTAAAATAGTTCCCAAAGATTTTTTTCTTTTTTATGTACTATTTTAACATTTATTAACATATAAAAACTCATGTGGTTTTACAAAACATGGCTGTTTGCATTGTAGACAATCCCCTGATTCCACCACTCAAACGTTAGGTTTCTCTACTGTGCTCCATTTGACCTCAAACCACTTTTTTTTACATCTCGGTGAAAGATTTATGCAGAAAGTTTGGTGTGGGGGAAATAAATATAGATGTGAATGGTAATGTTTTCTATTGGCACATTTTTAAAAGGTGTGTCTGCAGGTTTTTAAATTGTCACCCAACTCTAATCCAGTGTTTTAGACAGTGTATCGTTATGGTCATTTACCATGTAATTGCTGTCTAAAGAAAAACGGGCATCTCTAAAATAGTAACTTTCACAAGAGGGAGCAAAAATGTTCTTTGCTTTCGGAGAAAGTTATTTTAAGCAAATTTGAAGATTTTTTGACAAGTGATTTTTGTTCTTGTCCTGTCTGTTACTGACATGGTCTTTTTTAAGACGTCATGGTTTTTTACATAGTAATGTATTCTCAAGATGCAACTGTAATAGAAATGTAAAAAAAGAAAAACGAAACAAATAGGTTTTTATAGTTTGTTGCATGTTATCAGAAGCCATTATAGTAAGTGTATTTGAGACAGTGCAATTTGAGGCAAGTCTGAGTTTGTACAGTGCTATTTGTTGAGGTTTTAGCTTCCGTTATTTGGTAGTTACATGAGGCACAAGGCTAAAGTGTGAAACTAAGGAAGCAAATTTCAACCATTGCCCTAAGTTTCCATCACAGTGAATAGACCTCTGAGGTACTTGCCAAGCCACTTGTAGGATGGCTCTTCACATCACTTCTCCTGAGCCTGTAGCTCCAAAACTCCTCAGACTTCTGTTCCCTTCTCTGTACCTTGGATGTGACTGAGCCCAATTAGCTAAAACTAATAAAACTCAACTGAATGAAAGGCCTTCGGTCGCAGTGCACATGCAACTGGACTTCAGCCTGACTGTTAATACATTGCAGTCCATAATATATCCAGTACTTGGCAGCAGTGACATGCCTAAAGCTACTGTACATACGTTTTAGGGATCTGCAAGATTGGGTGTGCTCGAACCCTTTCCCCAAGCTGATGAATTTGTGACGTAATAAGTGAAGACGTATGACCTGGTGTGCAAAACACTTGCGAAATCAGACCCAACACCTTTGACGACTGTACAGGGATATTGTTTGTGTGCTTCTCTGACTCATTTTAACCAAAAAAATCTTAGTGCACCTTTATAATGCTGGTTAACTAATAAACAATTTTTATAGTGAATTTATTATTTTTTATTAAGTACTTGAGTTCTCATTTGGAAATACCGACAAGTATTCAAAGCCTATAAATTCTGAAGAAGGCTTTGTTGCCAGTATGCACTGGCTGTGCCCTGAATGCCCATTACTTTGTCAGGCAGCTGTTTTGCTTTTTGTTTACAAGAAGGCCTTTCTTTATTACAGCATCTCCTACCGAAGAGCAACTTAATTTTTTTTCCGTTGGGTTTTTTGTGTGTTTTGGTTAAACACCCCCCCCACACACACTCACACACACAGAGGGTGTTCTCAAGATCACCATATTTACTCTGGTAAATGTAAATTTTTGTTCAGGCCAGCCCTACTTATTGGAAAAAGTCATTGTATATAAGTCCTGACATTGATTGTTAGTTTGCTTTTACTGGAAAAACATCTGTTTTGTTTATATTTAAGTCTCATCCCATTAGTTTCATTGTTTGTCCCATGTTCAGTCATTAATGTGATGGCTGAGTTGGATGCAGTATGGCTTAGATTCATGTTTTTAGTGTATTCTACTGCTTTTTCTTTCCCATATCATTACTAAAAGATGCTACCTGACCAAAAGTGATAGCGGTGTGTCTCATCGATCTGAACCTTTTTATTAATGTTTCTCTCATTGGCTTTTTTGGCATCCGCCTCTTTTCATGCTTTGAGGAGAATGACTATTGATTGCCTTAATGGACTTTTCAAAAGGAGTTGTTTTTTTTTTTTTTTTTTTTTCCTCCCCCCTGTCTTCTTTAGGTATGAATATGTAGTGATGAAGACAGGCTGTTTACTAAAATGCATTGTGAAGGTAGCTCTGCTGAATGATGACTCGTTCCACGGTGTGGTCATTTCCTCTAGCCTAAAGCCATTTTACCAAGGGTTTTGAGGTGCAGGCTCCGGTCTGTCCACACTCTCCATTGTAGATCCAGCCATTTGTGAACACAGCCTTTGCATTGGCTGCTGCTGTTGTGCTGTAATTTCTTTCCTTGGTAATCCACAGCAGGGAAATTACAGTAGTCATTTATCAAAACGATGGACTAATTCACAAATTTGCCAATGGGAGCCGCTAACACTAAACTGAATATCTCTACGGAAATGCATTTTTAATAACTTCCATGCGTGCTTATAGAACTTCATAGTGGTGTGGGTTTAGTGTTTGAATCTGACGTGGTTCAGATCTAATGTGCTCTTTGAAGGGAGCTCTTTAGGATATGCACAGTATAGAACTGGCAGTTTATGCTGGTGCTCGCTTAGGGTTTAACAGCAAAAAAGTAATGTAATAGTATATACCAGGGCAAGAACACTTTGTAACAGTAATATGACCCTAATTTCAATACAACAATAAGCTTTGACCTAGTAAGACAGTTTCCAGCTGAAACGTTTAGTGGCTGCTGCTGATGCCTGTTTATAACTGTACTATATATGCAAGTGTTTATAGACATTCATTCTCATTCAGCGATTCTCGAATCGAGGGAGCTGAGACAACTTGTGCCATCTTTGCTGCAGTAACAGTCTCTACCCTGGGGGGGTAGATGTTGGTTTCTCAGTAGATTTCTGATTGTAGATCGATGTTACCATATTTCTGTTTTTAGGGCTCCAGAAGGTCAGTATGGAGGCGAAAGCTCTGGACAGCTGGCAGCTGGGTGGGAAATCTGAGAAATCTGTATTATGAAGGGAATCGTTCTTACTGGATGTTTTTAGTCTTGCACTGTGTGAGTAGTTGGTCACACTTTGCCACCTTGTTACTCAGCTCTTGGTGTGAGATTAGGTGGGCTGTCGAGAAAGCAGCCAGACATATGGACATTTTCCTCACATATCAGCCTGTTAGTTTTTAATACTATTTATGAAGGTCAACAGAGCTAACAGCAGTGACTGCCTGCTTTTGTTTTGACCCCTGGTTACTTTGTTGTTTTGAAAAGTACTCAGAAGTAGTGCTAAACAAGCAAAAGCTAATTAAAGTTGTGTTCATATGAGCTTGTCATATGAGTTGGTCATTGAATGCTAGAAACTTAACATCATTTTTAACCTACTTTTAAGGGTCGGACTGGGTCTTTAGAAGAATTACCTCAACATAACAGATCATGTTTGTGTACTTTGCAGACTTAGCATTGCTAATTGAAAAAGTCCATGCTGTATTCCTGCTGCTGTATCACTTACCAATTATGTTTTTGTTTCGAAGTAGCTTGAATTTTTTTCGCCTAAAATGTGCATAAACACCTTCAGACATATGATGCATAATAATACATTGATGGATTTCACCTCATAGTCTTATACATTAGCATTCTTTTGTTCAATGCATCATTATAGTTTATGCTTCCTTCTCATGTCAAGCAGTTTTAAAAGACGTGCTTTCTTCTGCAGTTTGTCTCATCACTGCGTTTCATCTCACTTCAGCTTCTTTTGATTGTCTCTAAGATTTGGCCGCACCACCCGCTGCTAACGAAGCTTTCGGCATTGTTGTTGTGGCTTACGCTCCATGACTAATGTGACTGCAGTGGCGTTGTTCCATGGCTGCAGAGTAAATTGCCCGCCATTACAGTAAAAGCAGCATGAGGGGCTCCTGTTCAGCAAACACACATACACTTGTTTTTATACATTGTCACGGTGTGGAGTGTGCATGTGTCTTATGTAATTATCTATATGTAATATATATAAAGCATATTACATCCGTTGCTGATACAAGCTGTGTGCACACAGTTGAGTCTGTGTATACTGCATAGAAAATGATTTCTAATGGAATAGGATGCTCTGGAGCCTAAGGTCACTCTGCCTTGGCCTAGTGAAGCAGTGGAACTGTGTTCTCTGGAGTGATGGAGCTCCATCCAAAAGCTTTGGGATCAGTTGGAGTGGTGTTTGTAATCTAAAACGCAATATCAGTGCCTGGCGTCACTAATGCTATTACATTAGGCATTGTGTTTTGCCCAGTTGATTATAATGGGACACAGCAACATTTTACTAAATCATATGCACTAGTCAGTTTGATCTAGCATCTAGCATTGCTCAATCAAATCCTCACATCAATGTTCCAGCATTTAGTGTAAAGCCTTCCCAGAAGATTAGAGGCCGTTACTGCAGCAACAGGGGACAAACCCCCTATTAATACCCTTGATTTCAGAAGAAACTTTGAATGAGCAGGTGTCTACAAACATTTGGACATCTAATGTTTGTGTCTATGTAATAAAAGATTTTACGTCTTGACCACACGAACCAAAAATATGTGATTCTGCGATTTTGCAATTTGTCATTGTGAACAGGTAGACTAGCACTTTCATTTTTTTGAATTTTTTTTTCTACAATCTCAGGACATGTTTGTCCAAAAAATGTACACACACATTCACACGGGGTGGGGGGGTCAGGGGGTGTCTGCCATGAGCTGGTTGTGTGCGTTACTGTGAGTGCCTGTTATTTTCTGGCACTGTAGCAATTTGCCAGCCAGCATGTGAGCTGGATTAAAGGAAGGAGAGCTTTTAGGAGCTTTGGTCAGCTCTCTCTCCATCAGCCTAATGACCACTGCAGAAGTGACCCCTGAACTGTAAGGAGTGTGTTTGCATACTCTGGTGCTGATGAACTGTCAGCAACCTGTCAGGAATAACAGCATTACAGCCTTCCATAATAAACCTGTCCTCCTGCTATATCTAATGACCCTTTCTTACTGTCCATCTCTCTTTTTTTTTACTCTCTGCCTTTTTCTTCCTTTTACTGTCTTTTGCTCCTGTTTTATTCATGCACACACTCATTTCTCTTTGTGCTCTCTTGCCCATTTTCCTCTCTTGCCCCACTTTTATTCATTTCTTTCATCTTCATCTCTCCCTCTTTCGCCCTCCGCATTCTTTTATTCGTTGCTGTCCTCTGCTCGTTTGTCAGCTTACTCTTCTCTGTAATATGGCTAATTCTCAACATGCACCTAGGCGTCCAGCCTGTGTATTTGGGAGCTGGACGGTGCAGTAAAGTCTAGTGGTGTAAAGCTTTGACCTCACAGTGCTTCAGTCTGGTTATAGTTCTTTAGGCAGTGAATCATGCAATCTTTCGTTTTTATGTAATTGGATTTGATGTCTTTGGTACAGTTGTTACTTCAAAAATACACAATGCACACGAGTCTGCAGGACATTCACTGCAGTGAAACAGAGACCACCCTTCATTTGTTTAATTTCCAATCAAAGTAGTGATTGTTATTCATTTTTCAGGAGCTGTTTCAGAGGATATATAAGAGAATCCACCTGACAAATCAAGAGTTGATTAACCTCTGAGAATCCCAGGCTTATTACATATCAAGATGTATTGTTCAGGAACTACATGGATCACAATGCAAACTGGCTGACTTATTGTTATGTTATAGAAGTATGTAGTAAAACCTTGGACCTACTGGTGAATGCTGACCATTTAAGTGGTTAAAAAATGTAGAGAAGGTGGGACCCCTAATACCTATGGAAGACCTGATAGTCCACCAAAAATGTCACAGACAAACGGTAGTTAAAACTTTCATCTTTGAGAGAAAGAAGAGAAAATCAAGCTGCTTCAGATCTGATGAGATCTGCAAGTGTATCTGTCCATCCTTCCACTGTGAGAAAACTGCTTTGGATCTGAAAGGATGTGTAGCTGCCAGGAAGCCCTTGCTGAGAAAAGGAAATGCAAAAAAAAAGGAATATTAGCGAAATTCAACAAAGCAGCTGCTGCTGATCTCAGAACAATGGACTGACCAGCCTGGGTTTATCACTAAATATGTTTGGAAATGAAACCAACTTCTTAGACTGAACTTTGAAAGTGTGGAAAATTATCCTTGCAGATTTCTTTGAAAAAATGTCTCCCAGAACATAAGCTGTTAGTTGTGGATTCTTCTGGTTAGTTTTCCAAATTTTTTTTTTTGAGACTAAAATTGAATAGCTTGCACACAGAAATTAAAAATGCACAAATGACTTGCAAAATACAAAATTCTCAAGCTTGAAAATGTTATGTTGGCCAAAATTACACAAGTGTAAATTTTGTTGAGTATCACTAGAATTGTTTATTGTTAATGTACATGTTGCTTGTTGCATTGCTTTGACAATATCAACACTTAATTGAAGTGAATTAAAAATGATTTAAAATGAATTTTAACATGTAATTGAACAGCCGCATTCAGGCTGTGTTTTTGAACCAATAGTGACTGTAGTGTTTACCTTTTTGATGCCCAATCACTGCCTGTTCCCTCATAAGGTGCAAAGAGAAATTAGTTCATCCTCTAGCAGAGTGCTGGTCACTCATTAGGACTTGGCTTGTTACAGACTGTGAATAGACTGTGGCATTGAAAACTCAGCCTGTGTATGCCGCTATTATGTAACAGATCAGGCCCAGAGCGCTACAGCCAAAACAGGAGGATGAATTCTCTCTCTCTCTCTCTCTCTCTCTCTCTCTCTCTCTCTCTCTCTCTCTCTCTCTCTCTCTCTCTCTCTCGTGCCTCAGGGTCTTTCTTTACTACACTCACAGAGCGCTAGTCATGCTGTAGTGATTTGTGGTTTTTGGGGAGATGACCTTATTCTCAGAGTTGGCCGCAACACATCACAGCCTTTCCTGTAACGATGGTTTTCTCCAACAAGCGCTTATGTGCATCCACATGAGTGTCCAGCCAGTCTACTGGAAATAAGGTCACAATGATTAGAGGACAAACTGATTGGTCAAAGTAGCTTGCAATATCATTGCAAAAGTTTGGGTGCCCCTGGGGGAATGACATGTTTTGTAGATTTTAAGTGAAAAGTTAATATACTTCAGTGCATGTTAATTGACTTATTGTTAATTTGCTAATTTAACATTTTGTTTGATAAATAAATCAATCATGGGGGGGGGGGGTGTCAAAACTTATCTGCGAAGAGCCTGTATGGCTGTCTGCTCTCATTCCAACAATGCAGGAACACACATCATTAGTTGCTGAATACTGAAACCAACTGATTAAAGAAGTAGAATCAGGTGTGCTCCAACTCATTTGAAATAAACTGTCAGAATAAAACCTTGTATCTTCAAAATGGTAAATTTATAAGAGAAGGAAAAAACCTACTTTTAATGTCAGTGGAACCAGACATTTTTCCAAGTCATTTTGAGCCGTTTTTAGACATTTTTGGCCGTTTTCCTTTTTCAGTCCATTCAGCATGAAATTCACACACAATATAAAGGGCAACAGGCATTTTCGAATTGTCAAAAACTGAAAAGAGACAAATGGAGGTACAAGGTTTTGGTCCGACAGCAGTGATATGACTATATTTAAAGATTGGCCTTCACTGCATTGATCAAAATGATTTCTTGGATCATGTGAATGCCTCAGTCAAATCATTGGTTAGAGTGAAGGTGTGTATATGCTTCCATCACCACTAGCAACCACTGCTCCTGCTACTGATGACCTTTTTTTATTACTATTGTAGTATAAGATACTACAGTTACCAGTACCATGCCCTATTTACATTCATAAAATTCACTGCCAATATTAAGATACGGCAAATAGTATCAGAGATCAAGTTAAGTGTACTCTGCCATGCTAATGAACAAATGCAGTAAAGGAGGCTCTGTTTACACAGAAGCGTATTGGCTCTGTGAAAGTTGGACAATAACTCACCGGTCACTTGTACCTTTTGATATATCCCCACCAGGAATACACTGTGATTTTAGGCTGTTTTAAACACACAGCGCAATCACAGCCGCTTGTCCAGTAGTGTTGACACACAGGCCAGCTACAGAGGCAACAAACATTTGCTGTTTGCTACCAAAATGCATTTGTCAACTTTGCTATGAACATTTAAAGCAGTGACTGTTTTTTGTTTCAGTAAAGTAGGCTTTAGATTGAGCAAGTTGTCCTAGCACATACTTTTAGCTTCAGTGCACAGTGTTAGCAGCACTGCTCAGTTTCTGCATGTTTTATTTGAAATTGCTACATTGGAAACGGTCTATTTAAATGTACAGTGTGAGTTAACAGACCAAGATTTTTAAAATCGCACAGTGCATGTTAATCCAAGGTAGCATTAAATAATATAGCCTAACTAATGCACTTCATTTAACTTGCTAGATTATGATTTAATGGTTTGATTCATTCACACTAACAGCTACTTAATTCTAAGTAGATTATTCAGCATAGTATCAGGCTTGTTATTGGGGGGTAGTAAAAAAAAAAAAAATTGTATCAACACAGGCTGGTATTTTGACTGTTTACCAAATGTAAGGCACACAGTGATGCTTCTTAGATATCTACTGTTGAGTTGTTAGACAGAGCCTTGGGCTGTGTGAAACTGATTGTTTCAAAAATGTTTTGTAACCAGATAATTATAATAATTTTAAACATGGGCACCTTTTTGGAGCAACCTTTTGTTGCCCCATGGCATCTGAGGCTCCTTGATGGACATGATAAACAAGGCTAATCACGATTAACAAACAATATAGTGGGCAAGTCTAGTGTCTACACACCATTACCTCAAACAGGATTGCTTGATCAAATGATCCATATAGATGGTATTTACATCAATCTGGCACTTAAATATAATATTGGAATTGGCCGGAATACTGATACCACAAAGTAATTTCTGACACTGACACACCCGCGCACTCTATTGCACAATGTATACTCATCTTCTGCTGTGTAGTCACTTATAGCCTGGGTTGATCTAGTCCAAGTTGTGATTGAGGGGAACAAACATTGGAGAGCTATTTGGAAGAAAGTCAGTCTCTTGAGGTAATGATGGCCTTTAGTTTGGGGTTAGCATTTAGCCTGCTAGCCATGCAGACTACCTCTAGGAGGCCTCTGTCGATCAGCTGCATCTGGCAGTGTTGTGGTCTCATGGCCTGGTGCTTGCATCAAGCTAAGAATCCATAGCTCAATAGCTGCTACTGTTAGAATATTTAATAAACGCTTGCAGAGCCTGATGCTCATAGATTTAAATATGAATGATTGAGGGACACATGAGACAACTGACTTGTGAAATTCAGATGTGAGACATTGTGCCATTTTGCCGAGGTAGACAAGTTGCTGCATGCTTATATGCACATCGTAGCAATACTATAAAATACATTTTTAAAAGCTACATACCTTTTTTATTATTATTTTTTAATATGTATACTGTTTTGGCTTTGTCTGCCCGATGACAGCTAGCATAGGCTCCAGTTTCTTCTGCGACCCAGAAGCAGAAACGGTTTAGAAGGTAGGGGGTGTGTGTGTGTGTGTTGGATTTGTGGCCCATAGCCCACCACAAATTTTACACTTTGGCCCCTGCCAAGACAAAAAGGTTGAGTACTTCTGTTATAGGTTATAGAAATAGCCGTTTGCAGTCCTAATTATAACAGAACTCATCAGTACCTCATAGCCCACAGCATTTCATGCTGCAGAATCATAGCGTAGCTAAAGTAATTAGATTGTAATTAAGGCTTTAATTGTATGGACTTGAATAGGAGCTCAGAGAAGCCCCTCTAGTCTGAGTTCTGGTTTGAAAGCAGCCCAGTACATTTCCCCCAACAATGGTGTGGGTGTGTGTATTGTGGCTGCAGGGTTGATTTCTCTGTAATTGGTGTTAAGCAGCTGGAGCAATGCTCCATATTTAAGACCTAGCTTTGGATATTGTCTGTATCACTGGAGATTTTTCAAAAACTCTCTTAAAAACAGCCACCAGTGATGTAGCTACACCTCCTCTCCAGATGCCTGCAAAGTGTAGGTCAATCGCAGTGTCTTGCTTTGCCTCTAGCAGTGAGTGGATGTGAGGAATTGTTAGTAAAAGATTGAGTTCTACCCAACACTACTGTGAAAAATCAAAGACCCAAAGTGTATTAATGCCAACTGCATCTGCGTATAAAAGTACTGTAACTGTAATTATGGTTGCCCTGCTAACATAATTCAAATTAATACATCATAGTTATTTAGTGTAGTTGATGAATTGTCAGATTTGCTAATATTTCAGTCTGGACTGTTTTCCTTCCATCCATCCATCCATTTTCTAAGCCGCTTCTCCGTCAGCGTCGCGGGGGGGTGCTGGAAGGCAGGATACACCCTGGACAGGTCGCCAGTCCATCGCAGGGCAGACAGACAGACACAGACACTCACACACGCACACCTAGGGGCAATTTAGCATGTCCAATCGACCTGACTGCATGTCTTTGGACTGTGGGAGGAAACCGGAGAACCCGGAGGAAACCCATGCAGACAAGCATTACATTTTTGTTTTCTCAGTGGTGTTAATCTGTAAACTTTTCTCTTACCTACAGCATTTTACCATCATAACGGTAATAACCATCATAAACACACATCTGTGAAATAAGTGAGATTTTTGTTTCCTTATTTTATTTACTTATTTATTCAGTTTGACTCCAGTAAAAATACATATACACTCATCGAGGTCTTTATCAGGGACACTGTACTCATAAAGTTTAGGGCCTCTCTTTGCTCCCAAAACAGCATCATTTTTTGTAGTGTGGATTCCACAAGATGGAAACATTTTGAGATTCTATTCCTTGTTGACATGATTGCCTCGTGCAATTCCAGTAGATTTCTTTAGGTGCATCACATTCCAAAGGTGTTGGTGGGAAGGCCACTGAAGAACATTGAACTCGGTGTCATGTTGATGAAACCAGTTTGAGATGGCTTTTGGCCTGTGACATGGTGCATCATCATGCTACAAGTAGCAATTTGGAGAGGAATTGTGGCTGTGAAAGGATACAGATTGTGGGCACCAGTATTTAAATAGGCTGTGGCATTCAACCAGTGATTGGTATTAACAGGTAATAATTTTCTAAGAAAACATTCCTCGCACCATTACACCACCTCTACCAGCCTTGACTGGTCCAACTCCAAACTAAACTACAAAGGAACTACAACATAAACATTTGCTTATTTTTACATTTATTTAAACTCCTCATATATTAGAGTACTACTCTTATTTTAGTGCTAGGTATAGTATTGGGAAAAAAGGATTAAATTCTTGACCCTTTCAGCAGAATATCATGTTTTTTTTTTTCCTCTGTGGTATTTAGGTGTATATAGCTAAGCAAGCTTTTACATTAATTCAGTCTAAATTAAGAAGCCTAAAATGTCTGTTCAATCTAGAACTGCCAGTTACACTATAGTTCCAAAAGTATTCATTCACCCATCAAAATCATTGAATTCAGGTATCACTTCCATGGCCACAGGTGTATAAAACCAAGCACCTAGGCCTGCACACTGCTTCTATAAACATTTGTGAAAGAATGGGTCGCTCTCAGGAGCTCAGTGAATTTCAATGTGGTACCATGATAGGATGCCACCTGTGAAATTTCCTTGCTGCTAAATATTCCAGTCAACTGTCAGTGGTATTGTAACAGTGGAAAAAGTGGAAGCGATTGGGAACGACAGCAACTCGGCCACAAAGTGGTAGACCATGTAAAATGACGGAGCGTGGTCAGTGGATGCTGAGGCGCATGGTGCGGAGGTTGGCAACTTTCTGCAGTTGATTGCTACAGATCTCCTGTATGTGGTCTGTAGCAGTCTTCATATGGCCTTCACATTAGCTCATGGACAGCATAGAGCTTCATGGAATGGGTTTCCGTGGCCGAGCAGCTGCGTTCAAGTCTTGCATCAACAAGCGCAATGGAAAGCGTTGAATGCAGTTGTGTAAAGCTCACCATCACTGGACAGTGGACACGTGTTCTCTGGAGAAATAAATCACACTTCTGTCTATCTGTCTGACTGCATTGTGTAAAGTTTGGTGGAGGAGGGGATTATGGTGTGGGGTTGTTTTTCAGGAGTTGGGCTCAGCCACTCAGTTCCATTGAAAGGAACTCGATGCTTCAGCAAACCAAGAAATTTTTGGACACTTTCATGCTCCCAACTTTGTGGGAACATTTTGGAGATGGCCCATTTCTGTTCCCACATGACTGCACACCATTTGGATGAATTAGAACTGCGAGCTAGACCTTCTCGTCCAAAATCAGTGTCTGACCTCACAAATGCGCTTCTGGAAGAATGGTCAAAAATCCCCATAAACACATTCCTGACCCTTGTGGAAAGCCTTCGCAGAAGAGTTGAAGCTGTTATAGCTGCAAAGGGTGGGCCGACATATTAAACCCTATGGATTAAAAACGCGGTTGCACCCAAGTTTATATGCGTGTGAAGGCAGGTGAACGAATACATTTGACCATATAGTATGATTCTGGTCCTAGCAAATTTTCTGTTCCACCTTGAACGCTGCAGTGGTTACATTCTGGTGCATAAATATAGAATGAAATGGAATGGAAAATTTACAAAAGAAGCCAGTTTCAGCTTTGTCAGAGTTTTCATGCAAATTAACGTTAACTAGGTGCTTACAAACTACTAGAATCTTTATAGGGACATTAGCAGAAGTTGGCATCATCGTTAGTATTTTCTTCGCTTTGACAGTTTTGATATTTATGGAACAAACCGATGGCCTAGCTCTAGGAGTCATGGTTCAGCACTGCTATTAACCATCTCAAACTTTTGCAGTTCATTCTGAATTTCAACACCTAAGCAGTCAGTCTTTCAGCATCAGTGAACCTGTTCCTAGCCCGCTGATTTGGCTAAATTAGTTTTACATGCATGTTTAACACCAGCACTTTCCGATTACTCTGCAGCCAGTGAATGTCTTCTTGCTTCTAGCACCTTGCATGTGTTTCTAGTTTAAGCCACACCCACTTTTGTTTTGAAAAATATAAAAAAAAACAATACATAAAATAAATGTATATCGAAATCATACAGATGGAAACACCCCACAAAGACTAGAATACATATGTTTGTGTGTGTAAAGGTCAGTGGCTGGGCATGGGGTTGTGGCTGAAAGGCTTGTGATAAAGTAATCCAGTGCAGTGTGAAATGAATTCAGCCACAAGGTCAGGACTTGGGGGTGCCTGAACTGATCTAGGGTCTGCAAGAGTACAACTCAGCATTATAGCTTGTTACAGTAAATTCAGACACATTTGTGTGCTGGACATATTTTCAGCTTCATTCTCTCATGCGAGCAGCGAGTGTGACAGCTCAATGATTTATTACAGCCTTTATAGGGGCCTTGTACCCGTTTGTGAATCGGTTGTGGCTTTAAACTTTTTTACACACTTGGGGAATGCCTGTAGTGTACCTTCAGGAGCAAATAAACTTGTATATTTTTACTCTTTGGTTTATTTCTTAAAACATTTAATGAGTTTCACATTCGCACTAAAGCAGCTTCTGTTACTCCAACAGTGAATGCTCCAGGCTTTATCGCTTTCACTCTGTTAATTGTATTTGTGCTTCATTTCTATGTTTAATCTCTGTATGAGTGTATGATGAGCGGTGTCCAACATTTTGCAATAAAACTTTATTCGATCAGCTTATTGTCTTCGAGCCAGAGGATATCTTGATGGCAGTTAATTCCTGTGATTTATACTGTTAAATTGAATTTGCCTGCTTGCACAGTTACTGCTTGTCAAAATTGCATTTTGCACAATGCTAATTAGTGAGATATTAGCTTTGTTTATGTATTAGCTACATTAGCCTTGTAGCTCCATTACAGAGCTAAAGAAGCTGCCGTCAGACACTAAATGTATCTTGGTTGATTGGAATGCTTTAATTTTTCATTATTCTATTGCTTTAAAGAAAGTGGAAGTGGAGTGAGAAGAGTTTGAGCTTTTATTTAATACAGACCTCATAGATAATATTGAATGCTGTCTTCACACTTTTCTGAAGTTCCTTCCTTTGTGGTTGGTTGGATCACTGTTGGAGACAGTTATGCGGTCGTGGACTTCCAGCTGCTGCTGATGATTGCTCCAGTACTTGTTTTTTTTACTAAAATACAGAGAAATCAGTATCAGCTGTGATCTTTTTTTTTTTTTTTTTTTTGTTTCCCAAAGTCATTATTTAGGGCCCACTTTCCAATTTGAAGTCTTATCTGTTTACTCACTCTGACAGTTTCAGTACAGACTGAATTTAGGACGGCAGCTGTTAGACAGTTCCTGAGTTTATCTTGTCCTAACTCCAGTTAAGAAAACAGTATAACAGAAGCATCCTATTTAGACAGTTTTTCTGTAGACTGTACTAACTATAAACAGTGGTGTCCTAACTTCTGGTTTAACCTTCTGTTTCCATCATTTTTAGCCAAGTGTGCAGGCAATACAAGTGCACTGTAACTATTTATATTGAAAAAGTGGTCCTAAATCTGAGACTTTGAGGTTAAAAAAGCCTGCACCTGCAGTAGCATTCAGAATTGTTCCCTTTTTTGCCTTTGTGTGTTCATGAAAACTCATCAAATAAAATATTACCATGGTGGCCATAAATAATGAGCAGTTAAGTGTGGCTGTTTATTAGGAGGAATAACGTTAGTGCAGCTGGCTCAGTGACTGAAGCCTTGGGATGGAAATGGAAGCTAAAACTTCAGAGCATGGTCACCGTATTCTTGTCCAGTTTAGATGAAAATAGTTTTGATTGCGTTTCTTTTTTATTTTTGTTTTCAGTTGTCTGTCATTGGTTGCTTGGAAACATGGAATTAATTGGCCTATGCTATTTATTAGTCAGCCAGCCAGTGAGCTAGTTTTAATTTCAATTTTAGCTAATTTTTTACAACCATAGAGATCAGTGGTGGTTTTTCCTGGGCTATTCGTCTGGTGTTTCTTTGAGAGTGGGAACATAAAGGTCAGATGAAAAAGGTGGAGAGGGAGATTTTGGAGAAAGGTGGAGGGAGAGAGTGAAGAAGTGCCTGTGAGTGACCTTTTATCATCAAACAAATGTGAGTGATGCACCTCTTTATCAATCCTCCTACAGGCCTGAGAGGAAGTAGTAAGCCATTCAGAGACACACTATTGACTAATAATCTTGTGAATACTTTGTTGATAAGCGGTCAGAGTAGACTGACTCGTGAGCTAACAAGAAGCCAACAGTAACTCAGTTGAATCTTTTCAAAAATGGTAATCAGAAAAAAAAAATCTCAGATCACATAACGTATCGAACCTGTAGGTGGATGTGCTGCGACATCAGAACACCACTTAAGGTTCCACTCCCGTCAGCCAGGAACAGAAGTCAGAGGCTACAGTGGACACAGGCTCAATGAAAAGATTGGGAACCAAACATCTCCTGGTTACATTTTAATTTCTGCAGCAAAATGCAGATGATAGAATTTGACAAACAGTTTGAACCTGCCATGTGTAAAATGCTTTCAAGCTTGTGGTGGTCTAATGGATTGAGAGGTGTGTGTGTGTGTGTGTGTGTGTGTGTGTGTGTGTGTGTGTGTGTGTGTGTTGGTTTTTCAAAGGCACACCTCTGACTGGTTCCACGAACATGAGTCCGGTGTACTTCAGGGGCCTCTCCAGTCACCAGATCAGTATTCATTAGAGTGCCTAGAGGGATGTGGACAGATGAGATGCCCAGAATAAATGGACAGCTGACAAATCTGCAGCGATCATGTGAACACGGTCCAGGATCTGTCTGAGGAATGTCTCCAGTACCTTGTTGCATCAATGCCTTGTAGTGGGCGGCCTGGACATGAGATTGAACTTGACTAGTACCCGTAACTTTGCGGCCCAACCAGCCCCAGTACTGCCGTTAAATTCAGAAATAGAGCAGACCTCTGATTCCACGAAGAATTCAAGCTATTCATAAAGTGGCTCTCAAATATGTCAAGCTATTTGCTTGTAGGAAGTTCTGGGGTAGTTTATTTATTTTGTTGTTGTGACTAAGTGTCTTTCTTGGCTTTGGCACCATTTCTTATAACTCGTTCAGATCTGAGAGAGATGCGGTTAGAATGGGATTAACATCATAACCAGTCTTGCGGTTGGTGAGCTAACACAATGCACGTTGTGTGTCCAGTTCAGAGCAGTGACAGCGCGCACACACGCTTGTTACACTGAGAGGTTGTGCACCAGCTGACTTCACGTTTTTCTGTCTCTGCCAGAGGAAAGAATGGACGAGCGCGCAAGAGAGCAGCTCAAGCATGTTGGTGGGGGGGGGGTGTGTGTATGCGTGTGTGAGCGTCTCAAGCATATGCATTCTGTCAGCTCATGCAGTTGCTCTCACCAGCCGGCACTACAGGAACCATCTCACACCCCCCAGTCGAACCTCTGTTTCCAAGGAGACGCTGCTGCTGCACACCAATACAGTGTGGATGTTCTTTCAGCATCACTCTACCACCTTCTCTCACTCACTGTCTCGCTGTCCTGCACGCTCTTTCCTTTTTTCTCTTATTTTACTTTTTTTTTTGTCTTTCTTGCTTTCCTTTACACTCTCATTGTATTTCTCTTTATATCTTTCATTCTCTTTCCTCTTGCTCTGTTCTCTTTCTTTTTCTTTTTCATTGTTTATTTTTTGTTCTTTCTCTCATTCTACTTTCATTTCCTTCTCTTCATTGTTTTCTCTGGTTCTGTCTCTTGTTTCTACTTTCTTTTACTTATTCTCTCACTCTTTCATTTATTTTTTCCCTGTGTTTAGTTTCTCCACTTTGTCCTTTCTTTCTCTTTTTTTCTTTTTTTTTTTTACTCACTCCCCTTCCATTTCTTTTTCACACCTCTTTCTTTTTGCATTGATTGTCATGTTTGTAGACTTTACTTTAAGAAAACATCAGTGTTCTGGCCTAATAGATCTGCCTTACACAAACATTTTGTTTTTTTTTTTCTTGTTGTACATGAGCTACATAGGAATCACTAACCTTTTATTCATAATCCACTGCAGTTTCATGTGGTGTCCAGATACTTATGGACACAACTGTGCTGGTGTTAGTGTAGCCATTGGTTTTTGCCAGGGGTTTATTTTTGTGACTGAGTGAGATGGATTGTGGGTATTTTTAGCTGGTTCTAGTGTCAGTGCTTGTTCACTGAGCCTCGGGCACGGCCTTGTGTAGCCATAGCGATTGGTGAGGTTAGGGCTGTCATCAGCAAGCTCAACACACACATTACAGGACAGAGAGAAGGAGAATCCTTTTTTGTGGTGAACGCGTGTGGCTAGTGTGTGTAGGGCTGGGCGGCTCATTGGAACGTTATTGCAGGGAAAAAAGCTACAAATACTCAATGTCAGACAGTTTTATGATCATTTCAAAAATCCGTACATGGCAGAGGTACATAAAGGGTGTTTTGGGGCAAAATAAGAACCAAAATAAATTTTTTTTTTTTTTTTTTTTTTTTTTTTTTTTTTTTTTAACCTATTTATCTATTTTACCATTGTCAGTGTCAAATGTGTACAAACTCAATAGGTCTGAATCCATAGGTTCATTGGTCATTTTAGATGGTAAATAAAATGGCTTTGTGTTGATGTGACCCCTTATCACCACCACAGTCTGAGTCTAAGGTTGGGTAAATTTTTCTCTAATGCGCAAATTCATCATCAAACCTGCCTTTGTTTACATCAGTGGTTGACTTTTGTGGTAATTTTGAGGAATTGCTGAAATTTTACTTGGAATTCCAAATTATGGTGATTCATCCATTTGTTTAATTGTACATTTGAGGACTTTGCTTGGGCATTTAAGACCCTCATCCTCCTTTAATTACTGCTTAATAATGTTAAGCCAATTTACCTTTCAAATTGGTTTAACGTAATGATTGACAATCTCAGCCTGGCACAGCTTAGAAATGATCTCTGAGCATGTCATTTTCTCAGTCAGTTAGAAAAATCTTTGACTAATTTACTGCTACCATTCTCAGGAGTTCTGTCTGAGGAGTTGTCAGTTATTTCATTTGAAGGGTGGATGGCAGGGGAATGCTAGCAGAAGCTCATCTGAAGGAGTAGGTCTCACTCAGAGCCTCCTCATCTAACATGAAAGCCTGCCATGTTCATCCAGATTTCCTTGGTTTCATTATTATTTACTTGATTTCCACAGTTCGTTTAGCTTTAGACAGGCTTACATTCATATGCTATACTCTTTGTGGGAACAGTTTGGGGATGGCCCCTTCCTGTTACAACATGCGCACCAGTGCACAAAGCGAGATCTGTTAGGACATGGATGATCGAGTTTGGTGTGGAAGAACTTGACTGACCTGCACAGAGTCCTGACCTCAACCCGATAGATAACCTTTGGGTTGAATTAGAGCAGAGACTGTGAGCAAGGCCTCAGTGTTTGACCTCACAAATGCGCTTCTAGAAGAATGGTCAAAGATTCCCTTAAACTCCTAAACCTTGTGGAAAGCCTTCCCATAAGAGTTTAAGCTGTTATAGATGCAAAGGGTGGGCTGACATCATATTAAGCCCTATGGATTAATAATGGGATGTCACTCAAGTTCCTATGCTTGTGAAAGCAGATGAGCGAGCACTTTTGGCAATATAGTGTATATGGTTTCCCATTTTTATATAGGAAAATCTATATTCTGGGACAATGTTGCACCATAATCAGAATCAAGCTTTATTGGTCAGGTATGCTGTGCATACAAGGAATTTGGTTTTGGTTAGAAGAGCTCACAGTGCACAGTATCAGACAGACATTCACATATAGGGAATAAAATAGATACAAAATATAACAAAAAATTAAAACCTGCATTCCTACCTCACTCACTCAGAGACACACACAGTCATACCTGTAAACCTTACATTGTGCAAAGTATGAGTCGTTGGAATGAAATGGCTATGATGTCTGTTGTCTTTCCTTTTTTCTCTGCCAAATGGGTATCTGCAGTCACAGTGTTACATTGCCATATAGATCAGTCATGCGTTGGCTAATTTGCCTGGTGTGGTCAGGAGGCATGTGGTAGTGATCGTTTTCTTTGATCAGTGTTGTAATCATCATTGTACTGCTGTTTGGCTGTAGCTCAATTAAAGGAACAGTTTGACGAATAATCAGATTTAGTCTTGCATTTCTGCTCAGCTGTTTGGTGTCTGTTTGGTGTCTGTTTGCTTCTGTGGTTTTGCACTGGAGTTATGAGGCTGATGAAGCTAACAAGCAATAGAAGCTTATCTAAACTAATGAGCATTATGTAAACTGCGTGCCTAAATCACACTTGCCCCAAACCCTGCTGAGGTTTTAAGTGATTGCAAACCTGCTTTTGTGCTTCCTCACACTGTATTACATCCTGTTATCTATAAAAATGCAAAATTGTAAATTGAAATTGTAATTGAAAAATCTTTCACATCACAAGTAATGTTTTTGTTTTTTTTTGTTTGTTTTTTTGTAGCTATGCTGTGTTTTGTCCATTTTAATACAGTCTATTTGAGACTACATAAGTATGGTTTGAAGGCAACTGTAAATGAGGTTTTTTTTTTTTCCCCTTCTTTCATAGGAAGAGGCTGCACACACCCCTTTCAGAAGCATCTCTTGATGAAAGAAAGTTCTTTTCTTGTCAAAAGATGCTCCTGCTTCCTCCCTACTGTACACACAGCCTTCAGTCTCCAGAGCGTTTCAGCTGGCACAGAAAGACAGCTTCAGAGACTGTCTGCCAGACTCGCCTAGATGAAATGCAGCAAAATGCTGCCGTTTTCTGGCCTTCACTCTTTCATGGCTGTCAAATGATCTTTCCCCTTAACCTCTTAGAAAAAAAAATGCTGCGCATACTCCAGCATTATTTGTGTGTAATTAACTGCACACATTTTGTGAAATGTACTGATGTTGAGTCATATTGTGTTCATTTTAACACAATGTGTTGTCCTTAACTGGACAGATATGTGCTATAATATAGGCGCTTTTCCACCAGACAGCACTGTGTGGTCCAGTTACAAATCTGAACTCATATGAACACATTTTGTTAAGCATGTAGTTGATTTCAAAGTGTTTTACCATTTCATCACAGGTTCTGTTAAACGTATGTTTCTGCACATGCACTTACAGAGAAAATGAAACAAATTAGAGTAAGAGTATGCATGTACTGAAAAAACCTGATTACAGAGCTAAACCCAGCTCTCTTTATCTGATTTCTTAATCTAATGTGAGTCATTGGACACTGTTTAACATGACTGCTGTATGATTGGATTAAAAAGTACAAATGGTTTTTCTCTGATTCTCATTGCCACACAGACGTTTTGCCTAATTCTGTGAGCGTACACACACACATTTTGTGTGTGTGTATGTGTGTGTGTGTGTGTGTGTGTGTATGCAGGCAGACAATCTTACATGAATGTGCTACAAAGAGTTGTAGGCTGTGTTATATGCATAGCGGCTGTAGCACCACTGTTAGCATTACACTAGTGCAAAAAAAATTGATTCTAAAAGTGATTGGGTAAATGTAGTGATTTTTCTGAGTGAATATTGCAGTGTGTTTCATGTCAGGCTACTAGCAAACAAGGTACCTAATTTGCTGAATTATATGCTTTAGAGTGCCTTAAACTGTGGTTATGACAATCCCAGCTGTTTCCCGGGCATGAACTAGAACCGTAAGTTCTCATGGTTTCCTTTTGGATGAGCTCTTGTTGAATGAGTGGTGGAAAAATGCCCATACAAATGGATCTGACCGGTCTTATGATGTGATGCTGCAGCAATTGTGTTTGACGAATGTGGTCTGCATGTTTCGTGGCCCCACCCATGCGCTCTGGCTCATCACACTTGGCACTCTTACAAGCAGAGAAGCCGTTTCAGCACAGGTACTCGGATACGCTACGATTCACTAAACGATGAAAATGACTGAATGCATGATCATGGATTTACAATCGTATCGCTTTGCCTGCTGGAAAATGCCTCGTGTTTTGAGTGTGGTAATACTGCGAGTCTCTCAGAATTCATATGAATATCTTGAAGTAGATTTACTACAGGGCTCTACATAAGTATGATTGATTTAAAGGTACTGTACAAATCTCGTTTCTGTTCCTATTACTACAGTCTTTTTTTTCCTCATCTTCCCTGCTGAGACAAAAGTGGTTGGACTCAAAGCCAGTATTTTCTTTTTCCTTTCTTTTTCATTTTTCTCCCCCTCTGCTTTCCTCATTGCTAAATGTGAAATATGGTCCAAATTGATCATCTGGACACATTTGCTGATTTGTTCATCAACTTCACAGCAGGGTAATTTTGAAGGTGTTGGCCAGAGCCCATGATGTGTAAAAACACTGCCCCCTACTGGCCAGCTTTAACTTTTCAACTTGTTTCCTTTTCCTTTGAGGAGAGGCACTGATTTTTATGATAAAGGAATGGTTCTGTATGATGGGTTTTTAAGAAATAATGGTATTTAGAAATTCTGTGCTGTTTGAAATGGTTTTAGCTCCAGCTTGTCTGCTGAGTCTCACCACAAAATAGTTGGTTTTGCACTGTTCTGCTTTTGGATTGAATTAAGAAACAGGCTCAGCTAAGTGTGCTCATGTATCTGCATGTGTAAGATTCTTTCAAATGTGCGTCTTCCCATTACATCATTTGTAGCATAAACTGGGTCAGTTGGCAAATGTTGAACCTTTTAATTATTAAGACAATGAATTCAGTGATCATGTCAACTGATCATGTGTTACTGAGAGCTTTGGCAGCACAAGGTGCCATCCATCCAGCGGAGGGAGACTGTGTATAAGGAGACCAGCATGCTGATAGACTGAGATACCGAACACACACTTTTTTTTATTATTATTATAAAGTTTCTGCTTTCATTTCTTGCTCTCTCACTTTGTTCAATTATTTCTAACATCATCTCTTGTGCTCTCTCACTTTCCTCTCTCTAGCATGCACTTTCTTTTGTTTCCTTTTTTATTTAGTAGTACTGTACTGCCATGAATATACATATTACATAGATTTAACTCCTTTATAATTTATAATACATTATAATTTATTTTTAACTTATTCTGCCTCTTGCTTTATCTGCCTGACACATCTTTACCCCACTCTCCTCTTTCTTGCACTCACTCTCTTTATCCTCTCTTGTTGCCCACTCTCCCCTCTGTCCTGTTCACTTTCTTCTCTCTTTTGTACTCACTTTTTTTTTCTTATTCTCCCTCTCCTTTTTATCTATCTCCATAATGGGTGTGGGTGTGTGTAATTTATTTATATATATATATATATATATATATATATATATATATATATATATATATATATATATATATATATAATTTTCCTAATGTGACATGGTAGTTTTAATGCGAAGTATTTGCAATGATCCATGATGTAAATGAATTATGGATCATGATTTAAATATCTTTAAATAGCTGAAATATCTTTTATTAATAGATCAAATGGAAGTGATGTGGCAAGTGAACTAGAAGGCTCTCAATCCCTGCTCATGTTTGGAGCACATTAAATGCAGGCTGCCACTCATCTACGATAACATGCACTGTTAGGGTGAAATAAGATCCAGTGGTAATGGAGCACGGAACCCTGGTTCTCAACGACTGAGAAACCGGCATGCAGATTGCAGGTCACATAATAATGAAGTCTCTCCTCTGTATTAGCTGCGAAAAGGCAAAGAGATTTAAGGCGAACATTCGGAGACGAATGGACTTATTCGCATTTATAAACAGCACAGTTGTTTTTCTAGTACGTTAAATCTGCAATGAGAGAGGTGGAACGAGAAGCTGGAGAATGAGAAGACTTCAGCCTCGTAAATCAGTCGAACATTGAGAGACGTGTGTGTGTGTATTTATATATATATATATATATATGTGTGTGTGTGTGTGTGTGTGTATCTGTGTCTGTGTCTGTGTATATACACTGCTCAAAAAAATAAAGGGAACACTCAAATAACACATCCTAGATATGAATGAATGAAATGTTCTCATTGAATACTTTGTTCTGTACAAAGTTCAATGTGCGGACAACAAAATCGCACAAAAATCATCAATGGAAATCAAATTTATTAACCAATGGAGGCCTGGATTTGGAGTCACACACAAAATTAAAGTGGAAAAACACACTACAGGCTGATCCAACTTTGATGTGATGTTCTTAAAACAAGTCAAAATGAGGCTCAGTATTGTGTGTGGCCTCCACGTGCCTGTATGACCTCCCTACAACGCCTGGGCATGCTCCTGATGAGGTGGCGGATGGTCTCCTGAGGGATTGCCTCCCAGACCTGGACTAAAGCATCTGTGGTGTGTTGGTGGATGGAGCGAGACATGGTGTCCCAGATGTGCTCAATCGGATTCAGGTCTGGGAAACTGCTGACACACTCCAGCCACATGAGGTCTAGCATTTGTCCTGCATTAGGAGGAACCCAAGGCCAACCGCACCAGCATATGGTCTCAAGGGGTCTGAGGATCTTATCTCGGTACCTAATGGCAGTCAGGCTACCTCTGGCGAGCACATGGAGGGCTGTGCGGCCCTCCAAAAAAATGCCACCCCACACCATTACTGACCCACTGCCAAACCGGTCATCTTGAAGGATGTTGCAGACAGCAGATCGCTCTCCACGGCGTCTCCATACTCTGTCACGTGCTCAGTGTGAACCTGCTTTCATCTGTGAAGAGCACAGGGCACCAGTGGCGAATTTGCCAATCCTGGTGTTTTCTGGCAAATGCCAAGCGTCCTGCACGGTGTTGGGCTGTGAGCACAACCCCCATCTGTGGACGTCGGGCCCTCATACCATCCTCATGGAGTCGGTTTCTAACCGTTTGTGCAGACACATGCACATTTGTGGCCGGCTGGAGGTCATTTTGCAGGGCTCTGGCAGTGCTCCTCCTGTTCCTCCTTGCACAAAGGCAGAGGTAGCGGTCCTGCTTCTGGGTTGTTGCCCTCCTACGGCCTCCTCCACGTCTCCTGGTGTACTGGCCTGTCTCCTGGTAGCGCCTCCAGCCTCTGGACACTACGGTGACAGACACAGCAAACCTTCTTGCTACAGCTCGCATTGATGTGCCATCCTGGATGAGCTGCACTACCTGAGCCACTTGTGTGGGTTGTAGAGTCTCTCATGCTACCACGAGTGTGAAAGCACCACCAACATTCAAAAGTGACCAAAACATCAGCCAGAAAGCAGGACTATCATTTAAACATGCATAAACAAAAAAACATTAGCTTCTTGGGAGGCAAGAATGTGCAACAGTTTAGAGGTTTAGTTCATCACATCTAATACATGAATACATTTCACAAAGATTAAAAACAGTTGACATTACATCTAATTACAGCTCAGAGCTCAGCCCTGTTTGCTGTTGAGATGAAGCTGCTGCCCAGCGCCTGGTTTAACCCCTGAGTTAATTGAGCGATACCGACGTTTAATTTACACTTAAGCCATTGCAAAGTGTGCAACTAATCTAACCAAAAGAAAAAACCATACAATGCAACAACTCAATGTGTTTTGGAGAACTGCCACTGATCTGGCCTGATGTTTGCTAAATGCCAGTTGGTAGCCAGGTATTTCTGTGTACTGTTTACAACATTAGCGTTTTTAGCTGAACTGTTACTTAAAATGGTGTGTGTGTGTGTGTGTGTGTGTGTGTACGTATGAATGCACATGGGAAGGTATAATAACACAATACGTTTGTCAAAACAAGCGGCAGCGTCTTAGAAGCAGCGGGTTTGTCTCTCCAGCTGGGAAGCTTCACTGGCTTTTGCTTTTGAGATGTGGAATAGAACAGCACTCAGCATGGCTATACTGCTGATGCACAGCGGATATTCAGGCTTGCGAGTGTGTGGGTGTGTGTTCTGTTGAATTTAAAATCCCACTCACTCCTGCCACTCTGTTTGACAGCTTCTTTAGGGCTGTGCTGAGTGACTGATGGCTCCAACCTCTCTTGTCACACGTATATGCACAAGCACACTCTCCTACACTCTGGAGGCCCTGACTGTGGCTCGGCTACCCAGGCTCGCTAACAAGCCAATTTACACAGGGGTATAACGCCTCATTAAAGTGCCTGTATTATAAATTTTTCTTAATTTTGTTAAAAGTTCAGTTATTTATGTGTCAAAAAAACAATTAGCCTTTTTTACATGATTTCCAGCCTCGGTTTATCCCTTTGAACTGAACAGTCCACTTTGTTAGGCTCTTTTTAATGTTCAGGACCACCAGACAGCAAGTATGATTTGAGTGGTGGACCATTCTCATCTCTGCAGTGATGCTGATATCATGGTGTGTTAGTATGTTTTGCACTGGTATGAGTGGATCAGACACAGCAGTGCTGGAATTTTTTTACACCTCAGTGTCACTGCTGAACCTAATAGTGATTAGCTCCTATGGGCAGCATCCTATGACCACTGATGAGGAGCTAGAGGATGACCAACATAAACTGTGCAGCAAGAGATGAACTACTGTCTCTGACTTTACATCTAAAATGTGGACCAACAAGGGTTGTGTGTGTAAGAGAGGCCTGTAAAAATGGCAGCAGCACTGCTGTGTCTGATCCACTTGTAAAGGCACAACACACTTCCACACCCCCACCACATCAGTGTTACTGCAGCACTGAGAATAACACCTGCTTTATAGTGGTCCTGTGGGGGTCCAAGCTGTTGAAGAATAGGGTAAAAGGAGTTATAAAATGATGTAGATACAGAAGGAATGCATTCTAATTGTAGAACTTTTTGTAGAAAAAGTTGGGATGCTGTGTAAAAGGTAAATAAAAACAATGTATTGCTGTGCAAATCATTTAAACACTAATTGAAAATGGTACAAAGACAAACAAGTGTTGAAGCTTGGACTTTAAATTGCTTTTTGAGAAATGTATGCCCATTTGAATTTAATGCCAGCAAAAGAAATAAAAACTGTTGCATCACTTTTTTTTTTTTAAACATACTAAACATTTGGGAACAGAGGAAATCAGTTGCTGTAGTTTTGAAAGTTAAATCTGTTCTCATTTCTGCTTAAAATAGGATGTCCGTTTGGGGTCTCACTTGTCATATTTTCAGTTTCCTAATGCAGCAAATGATTTCAATGTTGACAGATCTGGACTGCAGGCTGGCTAGTTTAGCACCTGGACCATTTTAATACAGAGCACTGCTGTTGTAATACATGCAAAATGTAGATGGCATCATCTTGCTAAAATAAGCAGGGCTTCCCTGAAACAGAAGTTGTCTGGGTGGCGGAATATGTTACTCAAACCTTTAAATTTGAAAATGGGTTATAGACTTGTATCGGATCATTTTTATGGGTTATTATAGATTAGACTCCGTGTGATATCCTGATGTTTGTATCTTATCAAAACCTGACTGGATGGGAAGCACTGCAAGTTTTGTCAATTTTCAAAAAATAATCAGATTACTTTATTACAGACAATTTAATAGTGTCAAATTAATAGTGACAGCTCTAGAATGCAATTGTGTGTTCAGTGCAAAGGCAGTAGCAGAAGTGTAGTGGAGTAGTTCAGCACTCCCTTGTATGCTGGGGTGCTTGTATGACAACTGCTGTCATGGTGCCGAGATGTTGTAGTTACTAGGTGACAGGAGCTGCAGTGGACTCCCTGTGGGACTGACTCAGTAGCCTCACAAACACAAGCGGCAGGATCTCACAACGAGCGTACATCCACAGCTTGTCTGCTAATGGATGCCTCAACTGGTTTCATTAAAAATATCACATTAATTGCATTTCTTTTGAAATATATCTTTCCTATTCCAAGCTGCTAAGGCTTCATAATGTGCATGAAATACTAGAGTTGTGATTATATTACATCTTGCAATTGTGATGCACATTGCAATATATTAAAAAAAAAGGAAAAAAAACATTGGTGCATTAATAGTGACAAACTTTACAGCTTAATTAAAATCTAGCTGATTTTAAATTAAGTGCATTAGGTAGCTATATGTCATGTCGAATAGCAATGCAGTGGAGAAGAGCAGGTTTTGTTCCGTATCACAAGTGCTTCTGCACAGCTGTATGTTTGTTTTGCTCTTTCTCTTTCAACAAAGGTCTCTGTAGCACAGTGACTGCACAAATCAAATCCCAGGCTTAAAGCATCCGAAAAGCTCACTTGTTGAGTTTTACATGCTATGTCCAAGTACTGAGCAAACCTGCTGAGAAACTGTGCTACAGCTGCTTTACTAACTTTGCTGTACTGTGTACTAAAACTAGGCATTGATGTACATGGGAACAATAGTAGTCCCTTCAGTCTTTTACAAAGCCAGTTTTTATCCCCTGCAAGTAAAGTTGGCACATGCAGACATACAGTTCTGTAAATGTTGACTTTTGTCTACATAATTTTGCTAGTCTACGTGTCCACTTTTATAAGGAAAGTGATTATTTAAAAACAGGGTAAAATTGTGCCGTGTATGCCTGGTGGGAATATGCTAAGGTGGATTGTTTTAAAGTGAGAAACAAATTTGCGTCTGACTCAAACAGTTCAACAATTCGCTGTGAGCAGACTCTCGTTTACTGCCCACTTGATTAGTCTTACTGGGCTTACATCACAGGGTATTAAGTGGTGTCAGTTGTTGGTATCAATGCGTTTTCTAGGAGTATACATCCATGATATTGATCAAAATATTTTACTTTTGTTGGAGTACATGAAGGTATTCATTCATCAGAACACCTGTGTTTGGTTCAAATGCTCACAGCCCACAGAAAGAAACTTTAATTGGGTAGAGGGCTCATTTGCATATTGCACTTTTCTGAAATCACTACTGCTAAGCCTGATTATGATAAGTTAACAAGTTGTGCATCCCAATAATTGAACAAATGCAGGAACTGCTTTAGCTCTAAAGAGTGAATGTATGCCCACCATCATGTTTGTCACACTTTGGTCCTTATTTGTGTAATGTACACTCATCTGACCGCAAAACAAGTCCACATAGTTTAATTAATCATTTTTATCTTAAAGATAATAAAACGTATCTGTTGAGACTGTGTATTAATTTAAACATAAGCTTGGCAACTAGCTGTCAGCTAAGCAAAGCTCTTATCATTTTATAATACCAACAATAAGAATAAAAATAGCAATTCAGTACAAAAGTAGATGCACTTATCCAACATGCACATTGGTTTAAACAGTTAATTTAATGTGCGTTTGTTTTGTATTACCGATACTGAACAAAAATACAAAACACAGCTAGTGCAGCAGTGTCTCATGCACTGAAAAAATGCAGCATTGATTTATTTTTTGAAAAATAATCCCTTTATGCAGTTCTACAATCTTCAATTTGTTATTTAACATTGTACAGGGAGATTCACTTGATATATTCTGGCTTTTTCGGGTTAGGCAATCTGAGCAAAACATGCCATGTGCGAAGCAATCTGAGCAAAACATGCCATGTGCTTCTCAGTATATGGGGCTTTGAATGAGCAAGGATGCAGGAAAATATGCAACGTGAAATTGCTGCTAACCGCCCCGATATGCCTGCCAAAACGTTCAGGAACATGGAGCACCGTGTTGAGATGTGTCTGGCAGAAAATGATCACTTCCAGTATCCCATGTAAGGTGATCAATTACACATGCGTCAAACTATGTAGCGGATTTTTTTGATCAGATTGCTTCATCATAACCAGCATTACAACAGAATATTCAGGGCCTCTTTTGATTGAATCTCCCTGTATATCTACAAGCACAGCCATTGGCTCATCTGTCGTTGAATGCTGTATTTTATTGGCTCATTACGAAAACATTTAATAAGAGCATGCTTTATGTAAATTAGGTACCGGTAGACTGGCACTTGATTTCACAAACTGTGCTCAAATTCTAAATTAGGTGCAAGGCATTTTGTATGTCTTTAAAGGTGGTCAAATCTGCTCTCTTCTTTATGCAACTTTTATTAAAAAAAAAAAAAAAAAAAAGGGTTGTTGTTGGTTAAAGGAGTCTTTGCGTATTGCAGTCTCCTGAAATATCACTATTGTGTAGCTCTACAAGTGAACTAATGCAACAGCTGATTTAGCCCTTGAGAGAGAACATGTGGCCACCTTGCCTTTAAACTTGTTACTTCTCAGCATGCTTTAAACTCCAGATCCAGCTAGAGAAGCTATGACTGCACTCTATTCTGCATTACAGCTGAAGTAATATCCATTTCATGACCTTTAAATGTCTCCATTTAGATGACTAGATTTCAGACTAACCTATGGCCATTTAAGTACTTTTCATTCTCCTCATTCTTTCATCCTTTATCTGTGTTCCCAAATGATCAATCCCGTAATGAATTTTGTTTTCTGAAAAGCCTTATTACTGTGCATTTGCCAGAATCACTCACTTGAGTCGAGCACCATCTGCCAACCTCCTAAATATAATTAAACCCTTTACCTGCTTTATCTGTTTGCACAACAGTTCATTAGCTCTTTAGTTGCTAACAGAGGGGGAAAAGTGAATTCTCTGATGCTACAGCACATTGTTGGCCAATTCCTTCAGTCACAATTGAGAAAGTAGTTCACGTTGCCTTGTTAAATAGGTTTCATCATTAGAAGCAAACCTTCTCATTGGAGCAGTTAGCAAGCTAGAAAAGTCTTCAGTCAAAAACTCTGAAAATAGATATACTATTTAATCAAGATCCTGACATGTTGTTGCCTCCCGTGTTTATAACCATTTTAAGAATTTTTAAGCTAAAATTAGCCCCTTCATTTTGGATCTTTAGCTTCAATGTGATGGGCTAACCAAAATCAATGTTACTGTAAGTCAGTGACACAAATGAATAAGTTCTCCTAAGTGGAGTTCTAAATGTATTTATGCTGGAAGTCTGCAAAAAGAAACCAAATATCACCGTGATTTTAGTTAGATTTAATGTAATTTCACTCATCACTAATGAAATTTTACTCAACAAAATTGTGATTTCTTTTTTCTGTTTCCAAGTTCAATAACACGCAGTAACAGTTCACATCACTCAGAAGCATGTGCTCGTCTTTACCCTCCTAGCACAGGTAGTGTTGCGTGAAAGGGGAGATCTAACTAATAGGTTGAATTTTAAATTACTAAAATGGGGGGGGGCAGTTTGCTCAGAAAAAGGTGTGTCCCATGAATATTTTACAGAAGTACTTACTAAAGCGTTACTTGCACAGGATTATTTTTACATGGAGAGGGGTTTAATGCCAGTTTACCTCAGGAAATCTAATTTTTCACCTATTCACACAGGATAGGAAATCTCAGTGTCAATACATTTTAATTTGCCGTTATTCTGTATAACAACCATCTGCTTTGTCTTAAATGAATGCGTTGTCACTGTTGTCATTGAATTCACAGCCAGTGATTGTCACACTACATGAAATCAAACATTTTCTGTCATTTTTGTGCATTTTAATTTTCTGAGTTGTACACGAGGTAGAACAGTACATATTGGCTAGATACAGGAAAATGATCAAGTTCAATGCTTAAGTGTTGTTGGTAAAAACATTACAATGTCAATTTGCACTGGATGAATATAACCTAAGGTTTTTTTTTTTTTTTTTAAAGGAAGGTAAAGGTGACTGGATCTTTACTGGCGCTGGACAGCGCAGCATATAAAATGCCACTGACGTGGCACGGAAAAATGTCAAATTTGCACTTTGATAGGTAATTTCACGCAATCTATATAATCATATTAAGTAATCCAGGTGCACGTTGTTTTTAAAAAGCACATTGAGTGCAGGGCGCCTTTAATGTTCACAGATATTATATCCAACTGGCTTTCTGCGGTTATATCCTGTGAAGAGGTAGTAATGTTTTTGTTAGGGATTGCTTTCAAAGCTTGAAGCTTTCAGAGCGCAGGGGTATGAATACTTATTCAAACAGAATATTTCAGTTTTCATTACAGCATATTCACAGTGGCAGGACCTGCCTCCCAAAGCGCCCTTGTTACCATAGCTACCAGAAAACCAATCGGGTCTCTGGATCCCTTGGCCACGCCACTGATGAGGTGCAGAGTCACTGTCTGCATAAACACACTGGTCCACAAGCACCACTAAAACTGGTGAGAGGGGGATGCAGAGTGTGTCCAAAAAGCTTCAGCTGAGCTGTGTTCAAAATGCTTGTTAGTCTTTAACCTGTGTACACTTACTGTCCGCTCTGGACACTCCTGTTTTGCAGGTCACCTTGTAGATGTAAAGTTACAGCTTACAGTATGCATTGGTCATCCATCATCTCTGGCTGCATGATGGTGTTGGCTGGGTACTTTTCGTTGGTGGACTATTCAGTCCATCAAACTTACTCACTCAAAATGGCTGTGTGAGAGATCTCGCCGTTAGTGACCTTTGACCCATGGTCTTTTCATTAAAGTTCAAAGTTTTTGTAGGCCTATTTAATACATTTTATGCATCTCTGTCTGCCTGTCTTTTTGTCAGGCTATCTGTCTGTCTGTCTTTATATCTATAACCCCAGATCAGAAAAATATTTGAATATGCAAATTAAAATAGTAAGCAGTGATTTCTGAAAGTTACTTTGACTTGTATTTAATTGTAGACAGTATAAACAAGATATTTCAAGTTTTGCCTGGGTGCCTTAATTTCATTTGTACATATACATCCAGTCTTGCTACTCAGGGTTGCGATGAGTGAAATTTAGAGCTAGTAATGAGGTAAAATAATAAAACAATGTGATTTATAACAAGTGATGCCAACAGGTGATTGTAATCATAGTTGGTACAAAAGTAGCCTCCAGGAAAGGCCTTTAGTCTTTTGTGGGTGTAGTTTGCCAATAAATATGTGAGAAAATTATTTAAATGTTTAAAAACAATGTTCCTTGCTGAAAGATGGGAAGGGATTCGGACCCTTTATGGTGAATCAGTATGATGCCATGGCCATCCAGACCGTTACCAGTATCATTAATGCTGGAAAGTACATAGAGATTTTGGAATAACTTATGCTGCCTTCAAGATGACATCTTTTCCAGATGCCCATACATATTTCAAGAAGAAGAGGGTGCGGCTGCTGGACTGGCCAGACCTCTCCCCAGCAGAGAATGTGGGGTGCATTTTAAAGGAGGCGGGTCAAATTGCAGCACCATATGAGTGTGTTTGTGATGCAGACATGCTCCCACAGGAACGCCCCTCAAGTTATGTCAGGATCAGGTGGGCTTTGGAGTAAAAGCCACAGTAATGTTGCTGAATAAACAGAACTGCAATGGCATTTTAGGGCTGCTGTTAATAAAAATAAAAGTAGTCAACTTTTGAGAATAAAGTTGTAAATTTAGTTATTAAATATGTAAAATTACAAGAGTAAAATCGCAATATTTCTTGGATTGTTAACTGTAGGGGGGGCTGCAATGGGGTCTCAGTTGCTGTACTGGCGATTGTGAAGATGCCGAGCGCGCTGGATTTCCTCACCATCAGGTTTTGTTTATCATTTTCACTGTCTGTGAAATTGAATGCTCTCTTTTGAATGGTGTGGAGATGTAGCCACGATAGCCATGTAGATGTCCCTGCATGCGATGCTCTTACAACAAAATGGACAGTTTCCTGCTCAGCCACTTGTTATACTAATGATAAGCTGGTGCTGATGTGCAGGACAGACAGGGAGACGAAGTGTTTCTTTATGGGTGAATCTATATGAAAGTAAAGCTCCACCAACTCAACGCTCCTCATTTAACACGGAGGTGCTGCTTCCTTTTGCAAAGTAAAGTTCTGATAATATCCCACTTTATCATCGAAATATTAGGATTTTCTTCTCAAAATATTAGTTTTATTCAAAAAATGCGATTTTTGTCTTGAAATATTATGACTTCTCAGTCTACTATTTTTATTTTTATTAGTGGCCTTAAAACACTGTGCTCTTATTATAGATTCTGATGTCGGTAAGTTTACTGTTACATTAACATTTTTATACGACCTTAAAACTTGTGGAAAATAAGCACATGGTTGCTTGATAGTTAGCAATATTCAACCTTGCCAGAGTTATATTGTGCAAGTTGGCGGCATGACTGTAACCCTTGCTGAATGAAAGACCATTAGAATTAAAAAAAAAAAAAATTTTGCCTCCTAATGGATACCAATACTTTCCATGTACAATTAGAAATGCATTAGGAATCAGTCACTAGGTCACCTGCTAAATCATTCCTTTACATTATCAACCCATGAAGTCAAAACACATTAGAAACCTCTAAGAATCAACGGAAACTCTTAATGATTTCTATGTTCTCATTAGGGATGTTAACCTTATAATGCGTTATTACACAATAATTTAAGTAATGGCTGGTTTGGAGCAGATTGCGTAGTACTGCTGAAAACACTGCTGATTGCTACCGTTATGATGGGCATTCAGACCACAAATTCAAGTCAGGGATCATAAAACACAGACAGAACTCTACAAATCACCAGAGGCTGTAGATTTATGCATATTTTTTAAATGCCAAATACTCATTATATAAATATGTAGAAACAATATTAATTTAGTATTGGTAATGTCTTGTCAAATGTTGATGTATTTTCCCCGATGAGTGAAGCCGTTTTGCAGACGTATCGGCCACTGAATGATAAGTGGGCATTCCTGATTTGGGCGTTCTTGTTTTCCGGAAACGCCTTTCATTGCAATTCAACTCTAAGTGTAAAATGAAACAGAGATACATGTACTGTTGTACACCATAACCCTTGTTTGCAGGAAGAACGGGACAAAATTACACTTGAAATGCTTCATCACTTGGTTTCTTTAGTCCTGTAAATGTGGTAAAAGTGGTGTGTGTGTGTGTATGTATGTCTATAATGTCTATATATATATATATATACACAGTGGGGGAAAAAAGTATTTAGTTAGTCACCAATTGTGCAAGTTCTCCCACTTAAAAAGATAAGAGAGGCCTGTAATTGACATCATAGGTAGACCTCAACTATGAGAGACCAAATGAGGAAAAAATAATTCAGATCAAATTCAAATCACTGTCTGATTTTTAAAGAATTTATTTGCAAATAATGGTGGAAAATAAGTATTTGGTCAATAACAAAAGTTCATCTTAATACTTTGTTATATATCCTTTGTTGCCAATGACAGAGGTCAAACGTTTTCTGTAAGTCTTTACAAGGTTGGCACACATCGTTGCTGGTATGTTGGCCCATTCACTCCATGCAGATTTCCCCTAGAGCAGTGATGTTTTGGGGCTGTCGGCAACACAGACTCCAAAGGTTTTCTATGGGTTTGAGATCTGGAGACTGGCTAGGCCACTCCAGGACCTTGAAATGCTTCTTACGAAGCCACTCCTTTGTTGCCCTGGCAGTGTGTTTGGGATCATTGTCATGCTAAAAGACCCAGCCACATTTCATCTTCAATGCCCTTGCTGATGGAAGGAGGTTTGCGCTCAAAATCTCACAGTACATGGCCCCATTCATTCTTTCATGTACATGGACCAGTTGTCCTGGTCCCTTTGCAGAGAAACAGCCCCAAAGCATGATGTTGCCACCCCCATGCTTCACAGTTGGTATGGTGTTCTTTGGATGCAACTCCGCGTTCACTCTCCTCCAAACACGACGAACTGTGTTTGTACCAAACAGTTCTACTTTGGTTTCATCTGACCATATGACATTTCTCCCAATACTCTTCTGGAACATCCAAATGCTCTCTAGCAAACTTCAGACGCATCCGGATATGTACTGGCTTAAGCAGGGGGACACATCTGGCACTGCAAGATCTGAGTCCCTGGCGGTGTAGTGTATTACTGACAGTAGCCTTTGTAACGTTCTTCCCAGCTTTCTGCAGGTCATTCACTAGGTCCCCCCGTGTGGTTCTGGGATTTCTTCTCACCGTTCTTGTGATCATTTTGACCCCACGGGCTGACATCTTGCGTGGAGCCCCTGATCGAGGAAGATTAGCAGTGGTCTTGTAGGTCTTCCATTTTCTGATTATTGCTCCCACAGTAGCAGTAGAAGTTTCTTCACACCAAGCTGCTTGCCTATTGCAGATTGTCTTCCCATAGTGGAGTTTGGAGTGTGACTGTTTGAGGTTGTGGGCAGGTGTCCATTATACAGATAACGGTGCCATTAATACAGGTAATGAGTGGAGGACAGAAGAGCACATACTGTGTATGTATATATATATATATATGTGTGTGTGTGTGTGTGTATATATGTGTATATATATATATATATATAATATACACATATATGTATATAGTGTGTGTGTGTATGAGTGAGTGTGTGTTT
Organism: Pygocentrus nattereri; assembly: GCF_015220715.1. Taxonomy (NCBI): domain Eukaryota; kingdom Metazoa; phylum Chordata; class Actinopteri; order Characiformes; family Serrasalmidae; genus Pygocentrus; species Pygocentrus nattereri. The sequence goes on from NC_051231.1 coordinate 16,670,568, forward strand.
TGTATGTTCAGACTCTCCCACTCAGCAAGCTCCACCCCTCATGGCTAAGCTTGAATGAGCTAGCCGAGCCTGTTGGCGCGTGTGTGTGTGTTAGTAGCAGCATGCGCTAGACTGAAACTCAGCTCTGCTTTCCCGCGCTTAACACAACGGTACAGCTCCACAATGGCTTACAGACTCTACCACTAGTGAGTACTGTATACTTAATGAAAATTGTGTGTGTGTGTGTGTCATTCAATCCTGTCAACACTCTAATCAGTATCGCTGTTTGGAGTGGTATTTTAACAGAAATGCTGTATGATTAAATAGCAGTTATGCATATTAGTCACTGTTGTGAGTTCATTTCCATTGGAGTCATCCGCATTGTGTTTCATAGAGATTATATTGCACAGTTCAGATGCACTGTTATTTTTGTGCTAAGACGATTCACACAGCAGGTATGGTTTATTTCTCAATGTGGGTATTGTTATGGGGTAATTTATTTCTCACTGTGTCTTGTTGCGTGACTTAATTCGTTTGCAATGTGAGAGGCTGAACGTGCCCCGCATGTCTACGTTGTTTTCTCTGTCTCTCCTAAGCTGGGGGATGAGATGCAGCTTGCATATTCCAACTGGACTTTTTCCCTTTTATTTATTTATTTATTTATTTTTATGTAGTGCTGATGTCACACCTGCTATTTCTGGAAACCATATATAGCAGCTTTTTGCATAGCACTGCTGCCGTTAGGCTGAAGGAACGCACCAGTGATTCTGCTCCAGCCCTTTTTACTTCTGACACACAGCTAAATTCTCCAGCACTTCACCACTAAGCTTATTAAGTCATGTGGCTTGTCTCTGTCCATGCATATGCTGTACAGAGAGCTCCTGTCATTGGCTTGCTTCAGCCTTTTTTCCAATAAAAAGAAGTTGGCGGTAACAGAAGCATGTAGCATGTTTAATGTAGAGAAAGCAGAGAAATAGTTTTTTTTTTTTTGTTGACAGAATGGAAATGCTCGTACTTAAGTCAGAATGTGTATTGTCATGTTGAAGAACTGCTCAGATTTATATAATGTAAAGTGCAAATATAAATGAATGCCGTTGCTGTTTCTTGTGAGTGGGCAATAATGTCAATGCTTGTTATATCGTAATAAATTGTCACATGCCTGTTAACTGGATTTGATGCAATGTAGTACAGGAAAAGTATCATGATATATTTTTTGCCATATCACCCACTCCTCCTGTTATGTAAACCTTAGAGGTAGAACTCTTAGATCACTAAAATAAGAGCAGATATATTGTCAAAAGGTTGAAAATGCTTGCATGTAAGGTTAGTTGGTTAAAATTCATTCACTCAAAATATGTACCTTAAAGTTGCATAGATGATAAAGAATTGGTGCAAAACAATGCTATTACTATATAACTATATTACTATATAACTTTGACTGTGGCACCTTTTTTTGGGTTTTTGCCCAAATGAGAAATAAGAACAAAAAATGTGGCTGATTAAAACATTAGTAAATATTAAATAAGCCTACAATAAAGTGTGAAAATTTAATAATTAAATAATCTGAATGTTAATAAAATAAGAAATGGAGATAATGCTTTTTTTTTCACTCTCCTGCTCTGGTCACTGCATACTTGTTCAGTTTGAGGAGCAGCATATCAACAGTGGAACATGTTAGCTGCAACTTAGACTTTTAGTCTTTAGTTTTTAATGAAAACTTTTAATGATTGTGTTATTCAGTATTTTTCAGTTATAAACTTTTTTGCCTCTGGTGGTGAAAATTGTTACTGCGAACGTGTGTTCATTATATCCTGCTGGAGTCCATGACTGTTTGCTCATTTCAACAGACAAACATTAAATTTACTTGCAAAATAAACATCAGTCTGCTAGTCAGACATTCCAAAGCCACGTAAATAAAAAAATAAGTGTCATTTATAGTAGATCAGCCCTGGAATTCACCTTTAGATGCTTTTGAGAAATCTTGCCATATTTTCTGTAGAAAGTGTGCAGAAAAATTCATTTTGCAGAATTTTTTTTTTTTTTAATTGATACAAATAGCAAAACTTAAACATGTAGGCTTGGCTAAGTTGTTGATACGGAGTGTGAACCGAATGTAACTGTAATTCAGTACATAACGAGCCACGGTGTGTAGTTATGATGCAATTAAAATATGTAGCAAAATGACTAACAACTCTAAGGGTAATTGCCTATGTTGGAAGCTAATCCTGACAGAGCTACGTAAATAGACCTCAGAAGTCATGCATCGTTCTGTAGTCGTCATGCAAGTATTTGCGAATCTAGGTCTAAGCTGGATTTGTCAACAGAAAAAAATGTGGTTTGTTAAAAAAAAAAAAACTATAACTTACACAAACCAGCATATTCTGGTTTGTGTAAGTTAAAGTATTGTGTATTCTCAATATAAATGCCAGTATAATGTTTGCCAGTATTCCTATATTCCTATTTATGGTGTATGGTGGTACACAGCCAGGGCACACAACAAAATTCTCCAAACTCCATATGTATTATGCTATGTACATTTGTCCTCTGACACTTACATTTACAGCATTTAGCAGGCGCTCTTATCCAGAGCAACTTACAAGAGGTGCTTGTCTATCTAAAGTATCTTTGCTTGTTACCAATAGGTTAGAGGAAAAGACAGTCCTGAGCTCAGATACTGCTAGAAACAATCACTGTAGATACCCAGAGAAAAGGAACAGAGTTGAACACAGAACTCTTTGCCGTTCAATGCAATACAATACAATAAACTACAATACACAGTGCAATAAAATAAAATCTAATATATAAGAGCAGCTTATAATTCAATGCTCATTTAAGTGTTGTGTGAAAAGATGTGTCTTCAGTGTACATTCTCTATGCTTGTCTTCCACGCACCTTGAAGGATGGCGGGTCAAGCTGAGTTGTGCTCAAAGCTCGAAGGGCCCGTGCTACAGTTCGAGATTTCACCATTGCCTCTGAATGTCACTGGATCTTCCGGATTACAAAGTTGTCAGAATAAGAGTCTAAATATGAACCTTACTGGCAGTGATTGGTTTTTTCTATATGAAATTTTAAAAACTTTAGACCCAGAATTTCTAATTTGGGCATGAGTGATTACAGAATAACATGCATTTAGTTGTCTGTAATAGAAGGTTGGATGCTAAAGTACACGTGTAGTCCACAATACATTGTTTGCATTTCCACTGTTTTAGCACTGTGACACATTAATCGAGTTAAAAACAGGCAGTCAGTCATGTCCTAAGCCGCAGCTGTGTGGTTGCGTAAGATGGCCCACGACTCCATCTGTTCCTCAGCCTCGTTTGGCTGTGTGTATCCCGCTGCATTACGGCTGGAGGGGGAAGGGGAGGGGAGGATTGAGACTTCGTCATGTGACTTCCTCTCAAGGTCACTCTGGTCACGAGTTATTTATTTCTCAGGAAAGCCCATGACTAATCACTCTCCCTTCGACTAAGCCTGCACGGTACGTCACTTGTAAATCAATATTGTGATCTAACTATTATGGACATCCCGATTGTGTCATTCTGGTTTTAAATGCGATGTGGCCTTTCTTCTTTTTTTTTCTTTTTTTTGTATAGAATTTTTTAACCTATTTTTGGAGATAATCAGTGGCTTATTATTCTGGGTTGACTTCACTTTTTAATGGGACAATTTTTAACAACCAAAGTAAATCAGAAATATATTTATTGTGCAAAATAATAAATGGAAAGCTGATCAATATGTGAATCCATCCATCCATCATCTTCTACTTCTCCGGGGTTCGGGTCGCGGGGGCAGCATCCTAAGCAATGAGGCCCAGACCTCCCTTTCCCCAGCCACTTCCACTAGCTCTCCAAGGGGGATTCCGAGGCGCTCCCAGGCCAGCTGGGCGATAGTCACGCTAGCGTGTCCTGGGTCTTCCCCAGGGTCTCCTCCCAGGTGGACTTGCTTGTGACACCTCCCGAGGGAGGCGTCCAGGAGGCATCCTAACCAGATGCCTGAACCACCTCAGCTGCCTCCTCTCGACGTGAAGTAGCGGCTCTACTCCGAGTCCCTCCCGGATGACCGAACTTCTCACTCTATCTCTAAGGGAGAGTCCAGACACCCTGCAGAGGAAACTCATTTCGGCCGCTTGTATTTGTGATCTTATTCTTTTGGTGATTACCCAAAGCTCATGACCATAGGTGAGGGTGGGAACGTAGATCGACCGGGAAATCGAGAGCCTTGCCTTATGGCTCAGCTCTATCTTTACCACAACAGACCAGTAAAGAGCCCGGATCACTGCTGACTCAGCACCAATCCGCCTGTCAGTCTCCTGCTCCCTTGTACCATCACTCGTGAACAAAACCCCGAGATACTTGAACTCCTCCACTTGAGGCAAGAGCCTATCCCCGACCCAGAGAGGCCTCTCCACCCTTTTCCGCCTGAGAACCATGGTCTTGGATTTAGAGGTACTGATTCTCATCCCGGCCGCTTCACACTCGGCTGCAAACCGTTCCAGCGAAAGCTGAAGTTCGCGGCCTGATGTCCCCAATTAGGACCACATCATCTGCAAACAGCAGCGATGTGACCCTGAGGTCACCAAACCGGACACCCTCCATCCCCTGACTGCGCCTAGAAATTCTATCCATAAAAATTATGAATAGAATCGGTGACAAAGGGCAGACAAACTCCCTGAGAGTTTAACTCTCACTAGGAACGAGTCTGACTTACTGCCCGCTATGCAAACCAAACTCTTTGTACAGGGCCTGAATGGCTCGTAGCAAAGAGCCATGTACCCCGTACACCCGAAGCACCTCCCACAGAATACCCCAGGGAACACAGTCGAATGCCTTCTCCAGATCCACAAAGCACATGTGGACTGGTTGGGCAAACTCCCATGAACCCTGGAGAGGGTGAAGAGTTGATCCAGTGTTCCAGGACCAGGGCGGAACCTGCACTGCTCCTCCTGGATCCGAGGTTCGACTATAAGCCGGACTCTCTTCTCCAGTGCCCCTGCATAGACCTTACCAGGGAGGCTGAGGAGTGTGATTCCCCTGTAGTTGGAACACACCCTCCGGTCCCCTTTTTTAAAAAGAGGCCCCACCACCCCAGTCTGCCAATCCAGTGGCACCACCCCCGATGTCCACGCAATGTTGAAAAGGCGTGTCAGCCAAGACAGCCCCACAACATCCAGAGCCTTGAGGAACTCAGGGCGGATCTCATCCACCCCTGGAGCCACCAAGGAACTTCTTAACTACCTTAGCGACTTCGGCCTCAGTAATGGACAAGCCTATTCCCATGTCCCCAAACTCTGTCTCCTCACTGGAAAACGTGTCTGTGGGATTGAGAAGGTCCTCAAAGTATTCCTTCCACTGCCCAATGACATCTTCAGTCGAAGTCAGCAGCACACCATCTCCACTATATACAGTGCTAGTGGCACACTGCTTTCCCCTTCTGAGTCATCTGACGGTTTGCCAGAATCTTTTCGGAGCCAACTTAGTCACTTTCCAAGGCCTCACCAAACTCCTCCCACACACGTTTTTTTGCCTTGGCGACGACTGAAGCCGCAGATCGCTTGGCCACTCGATACCTGCCAGCTGCCTCTGGTGTCCCACAGGCCAACCATGCCCGGTAGGACTCCTTTAGCTTGACGGCATCTCTCACCTGGGGTGTCCACCACCGGGTTCGAGTATTACTGCCCCGACAGGCACCAACTACCTACCGGCCACAGCTACAGTCAGCCGCTTCACCAATGGAGGCGCAGAACATGGCCCATTCTGAGTCCATGTCCCCCACCTCCCCCGATATCTGGTCAAAGTTCTGACGGAGGTGTGAGTTGAAGATCAATCTGACAGGTTCTTCTGCCAGACGTTCCCAGCAAACCCTCACTATATGTTTGGGCTTGCCTGGTCTGACCGGCATCTTCCCCCTCCACCTGATCCAACTCACCGCCAGGTGGTGATCAGTTGACAGCTCAGCTCCTCTCTTTACCCGAGTGTCCAAAACACATGGCCGCAAGTCCGATGACACGGATGTGCACTTATGGACATCCTTGTGTTCAAACATGGTGTTCGTGATGGACAAACTGTGGTTTGCACAGAAGTCCAAAAACTGAACACCACTCGAGTTCAGATCAGAGAGTCCATTCCTCCCAATCACACCCATCCAGGTCTCACGGTCATTGCCCATTCATATGTAAATGTTACTTTTTATTGAAAATGTTGCTATTAAGTCACATCAGAATTCTTCTGATTGGGTAGTCTGTTCTTTGAATTTTCAGTTCTGCCTTAAGTGGATAAAAGAAATATTCCTGATGGTGCAATATGAAAATGAGTCTTGCAATCTACCAGTGAAGATTTTGTGGTGTTCCTTGACACTGCCAAGCTGTGGCCCAGGAGTCCAAAAGGGAATAATTGGTCTCACTTACTCTGGGCTGTTGGGATGGCCCTCCCTCTCCACCAGTCACTTGGGGGGGGGGGGAGTGGGTGCTAGCCAATGTCTGTTAGCTTGTTGATCCTTAATCAGGTCCTCAGGGCCCCTCAGTCTAACTTAGCTTGCATAAAAGGGGTAGAGCAAAAATGTGGACCCACTGGGATTCCCTGAGGAGTGTATTGAAGAACCACAGTGTAAACTGACATAACATAATTGGCAGTTAGCAGCTGTTTGCAGTAGTTCGAGAAGATGGATGGTGGCTTCCTCATCCCGGCTTGGTAGCATTGTATGATGGGGAGAGCAGTTGGGAAATGTAAGATAAGATAATCTTTTATTAGTCCCACAGTGGGGAAATTCACAATGTGTGGGAATTGATTATGACTAAAAAAAGTACTAAGCATTTTTAACAGCTAACTGTGACTAACAGTTCAGTACATTAACATACCGTTAACGTAAGACATCAAAACAGCAGTATGTATCAACGTTATCGCAATGTGAATATTTTGCTTAGCAAAGGGATCTGGGACTACAGAGCACAGCGATAACAATGCTAATGTAAGGTGGCATTGTGCAGTGCTGTGCTGGAGGGAGGCATACACACTAGCCTGCTAGCCAAACACACACACACACCAGCATGCAGGCCAGTAGAGCAGAATCCAACTAGTTGGCTCACAGCATCGTTCCTCATTACAGTTACATTGGCTGATAGCAGATGTGTGTGTCTCTGCTAAGGAATGTCAGCCATAACACACACAATCCCAGACATGTGGACCCATCTGCTCATGGGAGTTTTCTTTATTTGCACTGTTTTACACTTTTAGAACAATAGTGGACAGAAATTTTGCTCTAACTAGACATGTCCTACCTCAATACAGCTGTTTGGCTTAAATGCACTAAGGACACTCATTCCAGTAATGAACTTGTAATAAAGGCATTTTACCAAAGTTCTAAATGTAATAATTCATTTTTGTATCCTTTTTTTTCCCCCATCTTAAAATCGAGAGTATTTACATCCCAATTGGGTGAACATTGTAGGTATTATAACTATTTTCATACATAGCTCCCCCATTTTTAGGATCTTAAAAATAATTGGGCAAAAGTCTTGAATTGTCATTTGTAATACAGATATATACAGTTCAGACCTTTTCCTGCTGCTGTTGTCAGCAGTCACATGATCGATAAAAACAAGGCAGCCAGTTCTACTGGCACCATACATACCCACACCATAACACTACCTCCACCATGCTTGACAGATGAGGTCACACCCCCCCACCAAGCTGGTCTTGTCGTCAAGGCTTATCAGTGTTTTTGTTATCAGTTGATAACAACCTACACTTTTTAAATAAAGATTTCTCTCGGATCTATTCGGATTTTGGTTTTTCAGTGTAATGATAATGTCTGAAATTGTATTGTCATTTTGTTTTTATAGTCGTGTTGCCTGCATATGAATCTAACTGAAATTGAAAGAGAGGATGCACTGAGATTTGTATTCACATTGAATATTTCAGTATGTGTATAAGAAAAAAAAAGTTTTATATATATATATATATATATATATATATATATATATATATATATATATATATATATATCTAAATAATTACTTGGTCATGCATCCAAATTGTTTCCAAATCCACCATGGCAAATCATTTTGAAACGTGCCTGTCAAGAGGTGCCCTTGATCCTATCAAATAATTATAAATGGATGATGATGAAATATTTAAACACCTGTTTTTAATATTTGATGCATTGATCACTTGGTTGGACAGCACTGGCTGCTATTCTGCAGAACATCTGCATGATCCACAAGATGTGGTTGGAAAAACAAATTTAAAAATTCCTGACAGCCTAATGAATTCATAATGAGTGTCATATATTCCAAATTGGCCAGGTATAATTTCCTAATGGTGCCTTTATCCCAGCTGTGCGAGGCTCTGTCTGTCTCAGGTGTGTCTGGGTTGTTTATAAATAAAATATTGTTTGTTGACTTTGTAAATCCATTAAAATGCTAGTGTTGGATGTCCTGATAGGTTTTGTTAGTAGGCAGCTTTTCTCTGCTGAGTAATTGTCTGTTTTACTTTGTGATGAAAACACTACGTTCTGGCTGCTGCAGGTAGCTGGTGTTAAAGACAGGCTGTGTAGTGTACAGTGGTGTAGCAGTTAGGTCTGTTTTTGACTTTGATACTGGTACCCAGTGTGGTGCCTCGACGCGTGATACCTGAACCATACTATGGCAAGAAATGCTTGCTATCTGTCCGTTACTGTTAACTCTCTGTTCAAATGACAAGAAATAAAATTGTCATAAATTGTCCCTTAAATGTGTCCTAGTGTTTCGTCCCTAGAGGTCATAAACCTGAGGTAGAAGGACTTAACATCTTAACATCAAAGCATGCTGCTTTTGACTGGCTTACTTCTGTTCGACTGGCCCTCTGTATTAGCAAGGTAGGCAAAATATGCCTCTTTCTGTTGTCCTGTATTTAAGTGGAGTGCAAAGTGATGCCAAGAAATAACTTTTTAGTTGTGGCCATTTGGTTAATACTTGACGCTTGAGCATCACTAGTGGCACATGTGAATTCCTTCTGTCTCGGTCCAAGTCAAATTAACATGTACGATTTGATTTGCAGAGGCAGAGTATATATTCATAGCATAATGGTATGTTTATAGAAAGAATTGAAACTACCAAAAGTGCAAGCTTTGTTTACAGAAGTAGGAAGTAATGAAATGCGGTATTTGCTTCTATATATTTAAAGTACACCATTACCAAAAGTATTGACTTCCAAATCATTGAATTCAGGTGTTCCAATCACTTCTATGGCTGCAGGTGTATAAAACCAAGCACCTAGGCATGCAGACAAGCATTTGTGAAAGAATGGGCCACTCTCGAGCTCAGTGAATTCCAGCGATGTACCATGATAGGACGCCACCTGTGCAACAAGCCCAGTTGTGAAATTTCCACGCTACTAAATATTCCAGTCAACTGTCAGTGGTAGTGTAACAAAGTGGGAACGACAGTAACTCTGCCACAAAGTGGCAGGCCACGTAAAATGACTGAGCATGGTCAGCGGATGCTGAAGCATATAGTGTGCAGAGGTCGCTGAATTTGTCAATCGCTACAGACCTCCAAACTTCATGTGGCCTTCAGATTAGCTCAAGAACAGTGTAGAGAGCTTCATGGAATGGGTTTCCATGGCTGAGCAGCTGCATCCAAGCCCTACATCACCAAGCATAATGCAAAGCATTGAATGCAGTGGAATAAAGTGCTGCCACTGGACTCTAGAGCAGTGGAGACATGTTCTCTGGAGTGACCACTCACGTTGTCCATCTGGCAATCCAATGAATGAGTCTGGGTTTGGTGGTTGCCAGGAGAGCAGTACTTGTCTGACTGCATTGTGCCAAGTGTAAAGTTTGGTGGTGGTGTTTTTCAGGAGTTGGGCTCAGCCCTTTAGTTCCAGTGAAAGGAACTCTTAATGCTTCAGCAGACCAAGAGAGTTTGGACAATTTCATGCTCCCAACTTTGTAGAAACAGTTTGGGGATGACCCCTTCCTGTTCCAACATGACTGTGCACCAGTGCACAAAGCAAGGTCAATAAAGACATGGATGAGTAAGTTTGGTATGGAAGAATTTGAGTAGCTTGCACTCAACCCTATAGAACACCTTTGGGATGAATTAGAGTGGAGACTGCAAGCCAGGCCTTCTGATGAACATCACCTCACAAATATGCTTTTGGAAGAATGGTCAAAAATTCCCATAAGTGCACTCCTGACCTTTGTGGAAAGTCTTCCCAGAAGAGTTGAAGCTGTTATAGCTGCAAAGGGTGGGCCATATTAAACTCTCTAGATTAATAATGGGATGTCACTGAAGTTCATATGTGTGTGAAGGCAGATAAGCAAATAATTTTGGCAGAATGGTGTATATTCAAGAATCTGTACGTTAAGGCTTTTGTGGTGGGTAATGTAATGGTGCATATGGTAAACCTGTAGAAATCTTAAGGTATGAGTTGTCACTATTATACAGATATTCTGCAAATAAATGGCAATAATGCAACATACAAAGTTCAAATAGTGCAAAACACAGTCCCTCACCTCCACTGTAGTGAGCTGCAGTCTGAGGTATGCTAGTCCAGTTGTTGGAGCAGACAGAATGAAATGAGTTATTGAGTTAAAGGGTGAACAGAGTGGAAGGAAAGCCTGTCCCTTGGGTTAGTTATTAGCCTAGCACGGAAACTGACTGGCTGTGCACACCACTTATGGCACCCCTCACTCTGCCAGCTGCTTCAGGTAATATTGCAGTATTGGGCCTGGTCCTCTACAAACCAAGAAACTTCACAGCTTGAACTCTAATATTTACCAAATCAGCATCTGGCAGTTGTAGATGAAAGCCTTTGTGTAAGAGGTGCACCTATGAGACAAATGACTTGAGAAATTAGAACGTAATACAATACTTTTTTAACAAGCAGTATTTTTGCCAGAATTAAAGAAACCACTGTTTATATACTCTCATCTTATTGTTTTGCTGTGCAAATATATTTTAGATTTACTTCAGTTGTTAAATGTCTCTCCGCTTTTAATAAGAACCAACTCTGTATATATTGCACAGTTAATCTACAAACATACATTTTACTTAAGCACACTGAATTGTTTTATTTGTAAAGCATATGTATCAATTCTTATATATACCAAAACTATCAAGTCTTAATTATACCATGAGGTAAAATTGACAATTATACTATATTTTACTATTGAAAAAGCACTGATCTGTAATTTCACGCAACCTGCAAGTGGCAGAAATATTACCATGCAGTCCAACAGCATGTTCACTTTGTGCTTTTGATATTCATTGTGATCATATGAAAGTAAGGGCTTGGGAAGTCTCGTGCAGTCTTTCAGTACTGCTGTTCCTGTACATGTGACGAGCAGAGATCCTGAATAGACCTACAGGAAAGTATGCAGATTTTATATTTTTACTGTTCTGTGCAAGGAAGGAGTTCCTTTTGTGTTACTCAGGCACTGTATGATGTGCTGAACAATTCAATGAAGAATTACTAGCAGGGAAGGCGTTCACATAATGAACTGGGAAAAACCATTGTTTAAAAATGTGAACAAATGCACTCCCTATACACTTTATTAGAAACCCCTTTGACTTACTGTGACCACTTTATGAGCTTCACTTAGCTTGTCAATCTACTTTATAGGTGTGCAGTTACAGGCTGTAAGCCCCTATGTTGAGGCGTAGTTGTCAGCCACCATCTACCTCATATATTATTGGTCAATTTCTGATCACAGGATCACTGTCTAGCAGATGTAATTTGAGTGGTGGATCTTTCTCAACACAAGTGGCACTAACATGATAGTGGTATGGTGGTGGCTGTGCTGCTGTAACAGAGTATCAGGAACAGCAGTGCTGCTGACATTGTTCCAAAGTTTAAAAAAGTAAAAAAAAAAGTGGCCAGGGAGTGAACATGCATGATGTTAACAGCTAAACTACACAACCTTTAAGTTAAATTAAAAAAAGAATAAAATCCCCTGCCGCTAGGCTGTGGGAGCGGTGGAACTATGTTCAATCAGTACCTTTTGAGATCCAACAGCTCTCCATTACCTCTGATTTCAGAAGACAGGTTGGATTAACAGGTGTCTACACACTTTTGGACATGTAGTGTATTGATTCTGTAGTGGAATATTGAGTTTTAAATGTAGCTGTTTTTCATCTGTCTTTGCTGTTAGCAACCATCAAGGTGGGGATGAAAAACCATTTCCATTCCCTCACTCACTGCTGATATCTGCACACTCGCACAGTCAGTCATGTTGGCATTATGTGGGCACTACTGTGACATGAGGCTTGGCCACATCACTTACTGGGCATCCTGCATTAGCCCAAACACCTTGCCTGTCTGGCGTGGAATACAGCTGTCTAGACACTTAATGGCTTACATGTAGGGTTAATGATGTTGGAGGTGGGGCTGCATAATACACTTTTTTACACCAGTATCATGATATTGTCTTTTGAGATGCTGGTGTTACAGAAGGCTGCAATATGCAAACAATCCTTCTAGGTGTTTTGTTGTGTTCATGTAATCCAGCAAAAGTTAAATACTTTTGAATAAAAAAAAAATGCAGTCTAATCTTTGACAATGTGACACATAGGGTTGCATCTATTGAATATTTTAATTTTCACATACTGTGAAGTGTTGGCTTAAATATTTTTATATCTTTAAAAAAAGTAAATTTAAGTCAAAGACAAAATGTCAACTTTATTATTAAGAATAATTACAAATTATAATTACTTTGCATATTACTGTCATTTTGCATGATTGCAAAATCAAAATTGCATTAAGATGAATACTGTGAGGTCAGTAATTATTAGACCAACTTTGGCAACCCTGAACTGGTCACTGGCTGTGTTTGAACCGCAGTGAGTGATACAGCAGAGAAAACAAAACAATGTCTGTTTAACCATTTGGCTTAAAAATGAAAACTTTTGACACCTCATCAGTGAAAGGGGGACATCAAGCCCCTTGAAATCCACATGCTGAACTCAGCCATGTCAGCTTTAATGCCCATTGCAGTCTCAATACATCTCTTACAACTCTGAACAGCTAGGTAGCACATTCGCATTTGCTCTTGGTAATAAATATAACTTGGAACATGCTAGCTAGCTAACTAACTAGCAGTCGGAAGCTTATCTGGACTGCACTGAGTCGAGGCCAGTCATCAGCTCGAACTGCTAGTCTCTCGCAAGCTGTGCCAAATCGCAGGCTAAGTATTTGCTGCAGCCCAGTGACATTATTGATTCACCAGTGCAATTTCATATTTTGCCAGGTGTATTGCAATCACAGTGCTAGCATTTTGTCTATAATTTGCTGTCCTAAGAGAGAGAGAGAGAGAGAGCCACAGCCTGAGTCTCCTAATCAGGCGATTATGTAAGAAAATTGCAAGAAGCACTTCACACACTCATGAGTTATGAGGGAAAAATCAGTTTTTCCTTCTCCACAAAAGTCTAAATGACTCTGCTGATGGCTGATTTCCAGCTTTGTTTTTTGAGCCGTGCTGATTGCCTGCATCACGACTCAACTCCGCAGTAAACAGATCAACAGTGCAAGCAGCTGGAGACTGCTGACATTTCATTCACCTTTTCATCTTTTTCTGGAATCGTTTCATTCACCAGCAACACAGGGACCTTTCAAAGCAAAGGTTGAGCCTCTGTTTCATCTCCGCAGTGAAAGCTCATCTGAAAGTTAGTCCCACACGCCGCCAGTGCTGCATCTTCCCGTTAACTCTCGCTTTATTCTGCCAGGATGTACAGTGGAGCCATACCTCTCTGCTTCATTAAGATGTTGAAGAAAGACAGCCATGTTCTTATGTTCTGCACTTCATTAATGACCCTCACTGTAGTTTTAAAATAAAACATTAGCCTTGCTCTTTGAATTCCTATAGAGCTTTGAGCTTTTGAAGAACCCAAAAAGGAATTGTCTTCAATAGTAAAATTACTAAGCACACTGTCTCTTTTAAAGGAATAGTTAAACAAAAAATATATAAAATTTATGCCTTTTTCCCCTTACCCGATCAGCCATGCTTAGCATCTGAACTTTGCTTATTTAGTCCTGCGCTGGAGCCACAAGTCTAATGCTGCATCGCTAAAAACAGCAGTCAACTTTAAGCCTGAAGTTTGTCCTTTTTAATAAATAGTATTTAATAGTGTCAGAAACCACAAGTCTGTGAAAGAAATTGGTTTGATTCAAGTCTGTGATTTAGGCATGCAGTTAGCACCATGCTAATTGATGTAATTAGCTCATTAGCCTTGTAACTTCAGTGCAAGCTTTTAATCTTTGAAGGCTGTTACTGGTTTTAATGCCATAGCCATGCTAGCTTTTTGGAGTGCTAAAAAGCTTTAAGTTGTCATGATGGCAAAAAGAAGCTTTCACTGATAAGTTTAATAACATTAATATTACTATATGGCTTTTAAAGCCTGCTATAGGGGTGAATGTAGGACTTACTGTAGCTCACGATGGCTAACATTTTAATGGTTCACCCTAGCCATGAAGCCACAAATGTGAAGCCTCTTTGGCTCAGAAGTCCTTTCCTGCCTACAGTAAGTGATATAAAAGGTACATCCTGTAGTACCATTATACAGCATAGATTGATCACTTTCAAATGTCATCTGACCATCTGCCAGTTGTCATTAACAGCGTGAGCTAGAATATAGCTGAATAACACAATTTACTAATAAATTCTAAATTCATTTTTGATCTAGTTCCCCATCCCAATGTTATCTGCATTAGGCTGCCATGGGCCCGATGTAGTGCTGTCACTGTTCTGCTTATAGGCTTATACTGCTATCATATACAGCATCAGTGTTTTGGCTTTAGGCTGCAGTGGGATGAGGGAGGATGCAAATGAGTGAAAGGAGTTTGTATGGGGAGTAGGGCATTAATTCAGATCCACTAGAGGGAGCACAGCTCTAAGGCACTTCATCTTTTTCACTCACTTTGAACATGTAGAGAGACCGCCGAAAGGATGAACAGCACTGCTCTGATAAAGAACATCAGGGAGAAGCCTGGGGAAGCGTTCTCAGAAAGATAGGGTGGGTTTCTCTATGACTTAACAGCATGGCGGCTGCATATACAAGTGTACTGAAGAAGCATGGAACTTGTGTGCTTCTCATCATTATTGGAACCTTTTTCTTTTTTTTTTGCTTTAGGAAAAAATGCCTAAAAAATTTAGCCCACTGCTGTGTTGCATATATGACGATAAAGATTGAATATGAAAATGCTTTCAAAAAGAAGGCTGTTTGGTGAAAAATAAAATTTGCCCATTTTATCATTTATAAAAAAGAGATCATCTGAAACATTTGTTGCCTAGTTTGTTTCTTAGGTTTTCTACTAAGAGGCTGTAATAACAATGTCAATGTGCAAACTAAATAATCTCCCATTTGCATCCAACTGTATTGAGCTGTTAAGTAATCTGTATTTAAAGCCTTATGTGGTTTGTCACTGTATGACATACTGATGTCTTAAAAATGGAACGTAGGTAAAACACTATTAGCAACTGTCTAGAGACCTGTTCATACTTTTTGTCTATTTTTCCAGGTAACAGCATTTCATAGAATAGAATAGAATAGAATGCCTTTATTGTCACTATACACAGTACAATGAGATTAAAAAAACAATGTTAGAAACCATATAAACAAGCCTGTTTGAGCTTTTCAACAGTGTTATGGCTAAATTAGCTTAGTAACTCCAGTTTAAAACTATAACAGCTTAAAACTGTTAACTGTTGATGTATAAGGATGTATGGAGAGAGGTTATTGCTGATGCACCATAGACTGAGGCTAACAGCTGTGTTTGTTGTGATCCAGCTCCATGGGTGTGATGTTCAGGCTTCTATCTCTTTGTGCTCAGGATAAGCCTCAGAGGAGATGGCTTCAGGAAGGCTATTGTTCAAAATGAACAATAAAAAATGGGGTTTCTGTTCAGAAAGTGATCGCATTCAAAACTGAAATGAGAATTTCCTGGTCTTTTCTTTTTACTTTGTTCCTTCTCACCTAACTCCAGCTGAAAGGCACAGTAACCAAAGAAAATCTGTGTTTCTATCTTTTCTCCAGCAAACTTCAGTTTGAAGGCCATTAAATGTATGCTTTGTCTAAAAGGAGAAATGTAACAATCACTACATCTATTCCAAACATGTCTACTTTCCTTTTGTAGGAGTTCCATAATAGTCTCTAAACTGAGCTTTCCTGGTTTAAAGACTAGCAAGACCCCATTCTGATATATTTTAAGAGTGGAAGTACTACAAGTGCTACAGACTACAAGTGCTTTGTGGTAGATACTTGAGGGTAATGACTCAGTAATTCCTCTTAAAAGAGAACTAACTATTTGGTTAGTTCTAAAACACTAATTCAAGCTATAACCACAGATGTATTTATCTGCTTTTAGGTCAGTAGCAAGCAGTCAGGATTTGTTGAATGCCACAGGATTCCCATTGGTCATGTGATGTCTTTATAACAAAGCATACTGGGTATTGTAGTAAGAGAATGTTGAAGGATGAAAACATGAAACAAAATGATACAACAAAATGATACGAAATCATGAATTAATTCAAACCAATGAGGCCAAGGGGTGCAGTACTGCACAGCAGGATCACACACATCACACACACCACACACATCAATACACACCACACACATCAAAACAAACAAGATATTATCTGCTAGTTTAAGGCATAATGGCATTTAAGGTAATGGTTTGGGGAAAATCAAATGTAGACATTTTCTCTTTACCCCAATTGTGGTTGATTATTGTCTGATGTCTTAAGCTTCATTTTGTGTTGGAGCTACAAGGTGAAAAAAAAGGCATGTAAAGTTCTTTGTCAAACTTGTATTTATTTATTCATTTATTTATTGTTTTGTGTAAAACAATGTGCTTACAATGATTTTTAGCCAGTCAGTGTTACTACTGTTTTTGACTGCAACATACTTTTGTAAAAAGAAGCTAACCACAGACCCAAATGTTTGGTAGAAAGAGAGCAATGCCATGTGAATGTACTATTATTTGTCATTGAAAGCCTTTTAATCGTTTTGAAAAATGTTATGAACTTTATTGTATAAAGCAGTCTTTCTCCTCTATCACATTCCCTTCTCACTGATGATACACCAGTGATTCATTTTAAAATGAGTCAGTGTGGTATCAGTAATATCAGCACTGAGCTTATCGTTTTTGGGGCCATTAGACTTCATGACTCCTTTCCTGGCCTGCCCAGGGATGCTGGACAGTGAACAGCTGAGAATACTAGAGGATTTATTGAACTCCATCAGGCAAGATGGAGCTTTTTAAACCTATAGCCATCACTCAGCCCTGATGGAGAGGCCACAGGCTGCACAGCGTTGGCTCATCATTCCAGCTGTGACCCCATCTGGCCTCTTATGCCCCGGCAATAACTCCAATTACACACCCATCTGCCCTGTCCAAGGTGGCGGCAGCCTCACAGGGCTTTTTAAACGCACCCATCATGCTTAGAGTGACTCCTGGATCCATTTAACGCTTATTGCCACCCCCACCAAAGCCTGGCCATAGAGGTGCTGATAACACTCAGGATCGTTTTATCATCATGCCACATCTGCACAGGCTGTGAGCTGAATTAAGAGGAAAAAAAACATCTGATAGGATGTTAACACAGCCATTTCTGACAGCAAACACAATGTGGCCAGTAATGAAGTTAGTCCAGACAAGGTGCTGCTTGGGGTAGTAGCTATAGAGCTGTTGTGAATTCTTCTCTTGCCATTTTTATCTGGTGGATAAAACGCATTTAACCTTCAGAAGTGTTGTTATTTTTATACGCTATTGTGATACTAGGGCTGTTAAATAAATATGATTTTTTTTGTTCATTAAAAAGCTGTATGTTTTGTTATTGCTATATCAATCTTTTTATTATTTTCAATAAATTAAAATGTAATTCAATAAAATAATTTTTGGTACATGATTTCCATCGGCTGAAGTTCCTAAATTTCATGACCAACATACAGTGAGAGCAGCGGTGGCTGCATGTCCCAGATATGTATATACTATAGGGAAACCCTCAGGGCCTTTTAGACTGTTATAGGAACTAAAAAATGTCATGTCTAGATTTTTTTTTTTTTTTTTTTTTTTTTTTTTTTTTTAAGAGACTCTGTTTGCATTTACACTCCAAGTACTACAGTATTCATGTTTCATTGTTAAGTTTTGGATGAAAAATCAAGTGGAAAGTTGGCCAATCTGGAATTATTTTTCACTGTTATCTAGGTAAATGTAGCTAAGCAGTCTCTCCTATTGGTTAGTTAAAGAGAAGGCTAGACATGTTAGAGGAACCATCTGCATAATCACAAAGTGACAGAGGAATTAAACAGTCATGGTTTGATTTCCAATTTTGCAAAAATGTCATTTTATGCCTTCTGGAAATCCAGAAGTGGAATTGTTGGGAATGGAGAACAGTGATGGCAGATCTGTACCAGAGCTCACCACAAAAAGTCACTGTAAAACTGCTAATATGTTTGTCAAGGCTTCAGGTAAAGCATGGAATGTCATTTAGAAGCTTCAAATGTCTGTCTTTATTCTAAAAAAGGCAAACATTTTTCATGTGCATTGCCGTTTATTGAGTTTATGGATTCTTGTTACAGTGGAGGCTCTGAGGCATAGTGGAGTTTTGCACTTTGCTTTGTTAGTTTGCTGCTTGTTGGTTTATCGTTGGGTCTTGTTACCACTGTCCAGTGTAGTGCTGAAGGTATCACTTTAAATTGTTAAGGGTGTTTTTTTTTTTTTTTTTTTTTTTTTTTAAAACAATCTTAGCAGCATACAGCATGCTGCAGCTCGGCTTCAGCCTGCACTACTACAAGCGCTTTGAATCCATCATTCTGCTTGTTTCAGTCAGATATTATTACTATAATATTACAATATGTGTTTGTCTTGGCCACTTCAGTTGTTAGACGTCAAGGGTTGTGTTTTTGGGTGACACCAGACCAGCGTCTTGATTTCAAATGGCAGAATTGTATGATTTTTATATCTTGTATTGTGTGCTATGTTTTGCTGTCTTGGCCTGTGTTCTTGTTTTCTTGGGGATATCACACTTTATCGTGCTATCTAGGTCAGTAGATAGTCTTGTGGTCTTAGTCAGTCTTAGAGTTTAACTTCTTAATAAATCAGCGATGATTAGTTGGTAGTTTCCAATATAAGGCTCATTTCCAACTCTCCTACTGCTGTCTTTTACAGTGTCTGATGGACAATCACATTTATATCACAGCTGTTGGGACAAAACCTTTTATCTCCTTTTTTTATTGTGCGTTATTCTACACTGCTCAAAAAAATAAAAGGAACACTCAAATAACACATCCTAGATCTGAATGGATGAAATATTGTCATTGAATACTTTGTTCTGTACAAAGGCGAATGTGCTGACAACAAAATCACACAAAAATCATCAATGGAAATCAAATTTATTAACCAATGGAGGCCTGGATTTGGAGTCACACACAAAATTAAAGTGAAAAAACACACTACAGGCTGATCCAACTTTTATGTGATGTGCTTAAAACAAATCAAAATGAGGCTTAGTGTTGTGTGTGTGGCCTCCATGTGCCTGTATGACCTCCCTACAACACCTGGGCATGCTCCTGATGAGGTGGCGGATGGTTTCCTGAGGGGTCTCCTCCCAGACTTGGACTAAAGCATCCACCAACTCCTGGACAGTCTGTGGTGCAACGTGGCGTTGGTGGATGGAGCAAGACATGATGTCCCATATGTGCTCAATTGGATTCAGGTCTGGGGAACGGGCGGGCCAGTCCATAGCTTCAATGCCTTCATCTTGCAGGAACTGCTGACACACTCCAGCCACATGAGGTCTAGCATTGTCCTGCATTAGGAGGAACCCAGGGCCAACCGCACCAGCATATGGTCTCACAAGGGGTCTGAGGATCTCATCTCTGTACCTAATGGCAGTCAGGCTACCTCTGGCAAGCACATGGAGGGCTGTGCAGTCCTCCAAAGAAATGCCACCCCACACCGTTACTGACCCACTGCCAAACCGGTCATGCTGAAGGATGTTGCAGGCAGCAGATCGCTCTCCACGGCGTCTCCATACTCTGTCACGTGCTCAGTGTGAACCTGCTTTCATCTGTGAAGAGCACAGGGCGCCAGTGGCGAATTTGCCAATCCTGGTGTTTTCTGGCAAATGCCAAGCGTCCTGCACGGTGTTGGGCTGTGAGCACAACCCCCATCTGTGGACGTGGGGCCCTCATACCATCCTCATGGAGTCGGTTTCTAACTGTTTGTGCAGACACATGCACATTTGTGGCCTGCTGGAGGTCATTCTGCAGGGCTCTGGCAGTGCTCCTCCTGTTCCTCCTTGCTCAAAGGTGGAAGTAGCGGTCCTGCTGCTGGGTTGTATACTCATATTTCACCATATTTTCTTCCTACTTTATACACTTTACTAACAGTAACCCTGTTGTAATAAGTGCCTGTTTCTCATTCAGCTGGATAAACCCCTTTAGTGTCAACCTCTAATGCTTGCGATATCCACTCAGTAAACCACCATTTACCCTTGTGATTCATATGGAGAGAGATTTTTATCAGCTGTTCTGGTGCTCATAAGCACATCTTTTATATCTGAACACCTGCTCCCTTCCTAATGACAGCCAAAGCTATGGAAAGTGCAATTTAGACTACATCTGTTGGATCAATTTCAAGAGAATGGAACACACTGTAATTCTCAGGTTTGGAATCTCTGATTTAAAGCTTGCTCTGAGAGTGGAGATAAAGTGAGGATACTGAAGCCTGGAATATTGTCATATGCAAAATTTTGAACACCAAATTAGTTTTTTTGATCTAAGTTAAAATTAGTTAACATGTCCTTTTATAGAACAAAGGTTAAATGTGGTATTCTTATTTTTTTGTGCTCATTTTATTTAGTATATATTTAAAGAAAGCATGCAGTACAAAGTGCGCCACATTTCTTCCAATGATTAGTTGTAATTATACATTAAAATACATTATGCAATGAAATTATAACATTTAGTTTTTTGTTTTGCAAAAAATGTTATGGACTGCCATTCATAGCATGTTGCTATGCAGTTTATATAGTTACATTGGTTGTTTTTACAGGCTCTTTATATTAGTTGTAAAATGCCTGTAATTTATGCAGTGATATTCAGTGTTCTAGAAGTACTGAAGATATGATGATATACTCATGTTTTGCCATAATTTATCACAATATTGATAAAATGTCGTCATATTGCCAACCCCTGAACTTAAGTATCAGCTAATACCAGTTAATTATATATTTATATTTTTCCCCATAAAACCAACTCAGCTTTAAAATGAACTATTTGTAATTGAAGCACTTAAAAGGGATGCTTTGACTTGCTGAAATAATCAGTGATTGTATATACAGGGAAGCACAGCCAACATGACCTGCAGAAACACAGCTTAGTTTATTCAAGTACATTCTTTTATACTAAAAAAACAAAAACTGAAAAATCTTAGTTACAATGTTTACTTTGCTTTACATTATAATGAGATTTTGTGCTAGATTTGATCAATCAGACTGTACTTTTTTTTTTTTTTTTACCCTCTAATGTTCGATCCAGCATGTTTTGCTGCAATCAGCCCAACACCAAAACCATGTATGAGGCTGGTGCCATATCTGTCTGAGAGGCTTCTCTGGTCTCTAATTTCTCCTCATTTTTGAGTATGTAAGTGTACAGAGAGTGAGACTTAAGTCCTATTGCTTGAGGGGATCATTTATAATTTTCCATTTTCCATCCACGACAGGCTGGGACATTTTAATAGTGTCAGGTGATAAGATCCTCAAACAGACGTGGCTTTTCAAATTAACCCATGCATTCAATGTATGCCCTTTAATTAATGCATCTCTGTGAATTTCAAATATCGTTCCATTTCCCATGAGGCACTTTTAGGTCTTGCTGACTGTGTAGTGAAAGTGCCATTCTTGTGCTGAAGGCATTGATTTAGATGTCCCTGGAAGGCAGTAATCAGTGGAGAAGGAGCTGGTAACTGTGTGCTAGTGTGTGCTCCTCCAGGCTTGTTGGCCTTGAAGCTCTTATTGGGTCCTGAAGCCCAGCTGGATCTTAAGAGTTAACACCTGGTATACAAGTGGCTCTAAAGGCTAAACGCTGGCCTTGTTAGTTGGCCAGCCATGCTTTGTTGGGAAAGAATAAAGGAGCTTGAAACGTAGTGAGTTTGGCAAAAACCATTTTTGTCCAGTTTGCCCACTTATTGTAGTCAATAAGGCAAGACATACAATTTGTCTGTTCAGTTCTCTAACTTGAGCTTTCTGCTATCGTATCCTTTATCATGTAAGCTAAATACATTTTGCAGTTAAGTATATGTTTAATGATGAATCTTAGAGTTCATAAGAGATGAATTCAGTGCAGAGTATAAGTTCCTGCTAATGCTACAGTAGATAAGTTTGCCACCTTGGCAAATTTTATTCTATCCTAATGTTACTTCACATCTTTTTTTTTTTTTTTTAGCATGTTGCCACCCCAATGAAATTGCTGGGTCTAATCTGGCCACCCTCATTGAAAAGGTTCTGGCTATGCACTTTAATGCAACAAAGGATGCTTCCATTAGCATTGCCCAGTTCCTAGATCATGCCTAAATCACTCTTGGCTCAAACTGCGCAGACTTGCTAAGTAACCTTAAACAGATGCAAATGCATGACTTACTGTTATCTATAAAAATGGAAACATTACATAGCATATCTTAACTGTAGTAGCCTGACTTTGGGCTGTGCTTTTGTCCCCATTTATGCCATTATTTGTATGAGCAATTTGGAAAAAATGTGGTGACTGAAATAAAAAAAATAAATTTCACTGAAGACAAATGCAGCTGTTTGTGTCAATGAGAAAAAGGTCAATGAGTTCAGTTTTTTGTTTTTAATCCCTTTGACATCCCTTAAGCCTCTGGTAAAATAAGCCTGATATACTTAGCACACTGATGATGAGCCTAGGCCTTTTCCTAGAAGTCTCTTTGGCCTCCCTATATCTCTCTCTCTTTCTCTTTCTCCCCCTCTCCCTCCCTGCACTCTTTCCATTCTTTCTTCCTCTCTCCCAACTCTCTCATCTTTTCTTTGTCTCACTTGCTCTCTCTCCAACCTCTTATTCTCTTTTTACCCTCCTCCTCTCTCTTGCTTGCTCATTCACCCAAAGCTCACTCTCTTACATATTAATTTCGTCTTTCATTTCTTTTAAGCTCTTATTCTGAAAGCCTTTGGGTCCTCCGATGCTTTCTGGGTAAAACAGTGTGATTTTGCATTCTGAGCAATCCCCCGTTCTGGCTGGAGGAAAGGATGGATGCGGCAGCCGGGTGATGGATGGATGTGGCCTCATTTGGCAGCGACGTCTGTTCATCTGTTCAATTCTAAGTTCCCCTGCCCCCCATAAACCCAAAATACCCCCCTCCCCAGACTCCCCACAGAACACACAAAAGAGTTATTTGCAAGGCCTCATTAACAAACCAAGGGGAACATGTGTGGCCATGCTAATGCTAGCATGTTTATGGGCTCTAAACAGGTTAAGCGACGGTAAAGTGGAAGCACTTCATGGCTAAATTGCAGAAAGACTGAGTGTGGGTGATTTAAAGTGAAATAACTGCCCTCCATCTGTTTGGGGAATGTGTTAAACCTTGTTATTCGGATAAGTTAAGTGCTGGTTAGAAAGCAAGGTTATAGCTTGTCGTGCCCTGTGCCTGTAGATCATGTGTAAATATAAACATCTGACAGTAACCTGATTTTAATAAGGTTGAGGGACATAATGTGGGGAAATTAAATTAACTTCATTTAGAGACAACTATTTTACTGCTCATCTCTCAAAAGGTCCAGGGTTTTAATCACAGGTGCTGCATGGTGTACCATCATTGCAATCCTATTGCTACAAGCTTTGGTTGCAGTCTACTTTCAGTTACATTAAAGACCCGCTGGTGATTAATGATGCGACATGGCTCAGGTTAAAACTAGTTTGTTTTGAAAAACAGATTGCTTTTGTTGGATTGCATTAATACCCTTCCTCAAAACACCCACATACTCATCAGACAATAAAAAAAACACTGATTGGAATGCTCTTTAGTACTGATTTGCATGTTGCAGCCTTCTGCAATATAGAAGGAAGGCTAATGAGAATTGACAATGTTCTGCAGCCCTGCTGTGTAACATTTGTTGTGCTGTAATGCATATTTATAGTAATGTGTGGTTTTGCTACATAAGGATCCTAATTAATTACTCTCCATTTTCTCCATCTATAAACTCCATTTGTAAAAATCATACATTAAACTTCCTGATGAATTGGCTGTAATTATTTGGGTGATTGCATGATGAAGGTGCATATTTTAAACTCTCCTGTGATCTCTTATGCAAATTAACACATTCGTAAGGGTAACCCACCCCCCCCCCCACCCCCCCTTATGATGACTGATCTGAACTGTGGCCAGTATCTGCATGAGTTTAAGTAATGAACTGCTGCAACGCGATTGACTGATTAAATAATTGCATGAATGAGTGGGTGGACCTAATAAAGTGCTCAATGAGTGGATTTCAAGTACAGTAGACCTAAAATATATGGGTATTCATCTTGTGATACAATGGGGAAAATCCAGTGGAGAAAAGTTTTTCTCTTGTTACGCTCTGTGTTATTTCAACACTAATTATATTTTTTTGAGCGTTGCAAACAATATAAAGAGCTGTCAATAACTGCTTCTCTTTCTCTCGTTTGCACGCTCCCTAGCTGTGGAGTTTGTAAAACAGTTGGCTCTTCAGCTAGAGGGACGTAAAAGGGGGTTGCTACTGTAACACTAAGGTTAGCTAGATAACAAGCAGGTAACAACTGAGCATAAACTCTAACCTAATTTGCTACAAATTCATATTGTGAGTGGGAATCTTCGTTTTATAACTATTTACTATTTCACTCTGTACATCGCTGCTGTCAGGACTAAACCTCATGTCCATTTTTGTCGTTTTTCAGTTTTTGACATTGTTTGGAAATGCCGGTCACCTTTACATTGTGTGTAAATTTCCTGATGGATAGACCAATAGAAATGGCCTAGAATTACTTGGAAAGTAGTCAGGTCCTATTGACTTACATTAAAATACAGAAGGCTTTTTTCCATCTCCTGTAAAGTTATCATTTTGGAGATGAGGTTTTGTTCTGACAGCAGCAGTAAAATCCCCCTCAGCAGAAAATAGTATTTTTCAGTTCTTTTTTAATGAAGTCTTTTTAAAGCATTGTGAAATGACATGCTGTAAATGGTAAGTGATCGTTTTGTTTGGACTTTTTACAACTGTGATCATTCAACAAACTGAAAACAAGCCAGAATTTTAGATTTCTCTTGTATTTGGTAGTGGTAGCCCTAGTCTGATAGAGGTTATCTTTGTTGGATCTCTTAGAATCTCAGCATCTTTACTAGAGCTCAGAGAAAGCTTTGCTTAGCTGTGAGAGCATTTTTCACTGTCCATTCATGCAAAAACACTGCTTTTCCAACGGTCAGCACTTCAGCCTTCATAGATTGTGTGTGAGGGCGTGAGAGGGAGCAGAGACACTATAGTGCTTGGCATAGTGATTAGTGTCCACACAGCCTGCAGGCTGTATCAGGTACTGAAATGGATTGCTTAACTTTTTTATAAGGCACTTTCTGGTGTCTCTGTGCTTGTTCTACCCTGTTTAATAATGCTTTAGGACAGCAATCATATTTTAACGCAAATATCACTGCATATACAGTGAGGTAAAAAGTATTTAGGCTTTGTTTTTTTTGTATTGTTTTTTTATTCATTTATTTATTTTTGTAATTTGTAATATACTCCCATGACATTTATCCACTTCAGATTTACACACATATTTTACTTTGTGCTTAATATGAATAACTAATAGAGGAGGTTTTGGCTCTTAGAAATTGAGTCTGTATTTTCATTTTGCTCCCAGCCCTGACCCTGGAAGACCCCCTGCTCTGCTCATATTAGTATTTTCACTGACCCCAACTCAGCTAATCTGTTAACAACCCTTTCTAAAGTGAAGGTGTTTTAGAACAGGGAGACCTTCAGTACCCAATTTGGAGACCTGTGCTCAACTATTAAGCTGCAGCTGCCTAATTGTTAGTTTTGCAATTAATTCCATTTACTGACTGTTTACATTCTGTACCACAAAATAGGCTTTCTTTGTTTGTTTTGTTGTCAAAAATGACACACAGCAAAAACATGAAGCATTGTTTCTTCTTTCTGCACACAGCAGTAACTTCACACCAAATAAAACATCTTCTGTTAACACTAAATTTTAACCCTACACTTTCAACATCATTTCTCTACTTATTTCAATAAGCTGCAAGGAAGAAATACAGTTCTGTGCAAACATGTTTGGCCTAAAATTGTTTAAAACCACTTATTATGGCTAAAAGTTGTTTTGTTTTTTTTGTTTGTTTTTTTTGCTCTCCTGGATGCCCCCAGCCATTACATAGATTTTTTTTCACTTCCATTAACAACCCAATTTAACTTGATGAAATATTGATTAACCAAATCAGGTATTGGATGTTAACTACAAAGGAAGTGTTTATTGGCCAAAAAAAAATCTCCAGTTTAATCCATTTTCATAAATCACATTATGTATTTCAGGTAATATCAATCAAACTGCTGTTGGGTTTTGATTAAGTAAAAAAATTTAAAATGCAAGACTTTAAAGTTAAACGTTATTGATCGTTGCAAGAGCAGAACACCCAGTGGCCACTTCTTGTTAGAGTTAAAGCCATATTACAGAAGGTTTTTTTTTTTTTTTTTTGTGCAACAAGTAGGCAAAATGCTGAAAATCTGCCCCTGAACAGTCACTAATAAACATATCACACATCAAAAAATCCTAAGGCTAAATTTCAAATGGCTCACTGATCACTATACAGTGCACTATGCAAGGTATGAAATTTTGGCTTTAACACCCAAATATTTCACTTTGTAAAAGTATGAATTGTGCAAACATAGCTGAAAAAGTGATTTTGTTACACATATTAATTAAATTAACTTCACATAATACTGGGCTTTGGAAGTTGTTAACACATTCACATACGTAAAACTGCTACTTATTAATATTGTTTGTGTTTATTCTAATGTTAATATTCTTTCAGAGCGCACAGACTCTTTGTAAAGTTTCTCAGGTTCCTAAACCTTTGGCCTAGTAATGTAGTTAATATAAAAGTACATCATCTGAGGGTTAAATGCTTGTTGGCAGTGAACACTCTCATACACTCCTTTTTGTCACTTGTATTGTTTTTACTTATTAGCTTATACAGCAAGATCTGTTTTGAGCTGGCTTACTGGCTGGCCCCTCCTGCTTTCTCTGCCAATCAGAGATGGTCATTTAGCCTTTTTTTTTTTTTTTTTTTGCGCATCACCAGGGAGGGATTCGGTTGCCATAGCAATTGGTATCAGCATTTTCCTTTGGACCGTCCATGCCGAGCACCATGTGCTTCTTCTGATTAGCTCCGCTCAGCGTCCACATGGCAGCCAAAGGGTGTGCACCATCAGACGCAGTATAATTAATACGAAGAAGTGCAGGGGGGCCTTTGAGGGCTTTTTTTTTTTTTTTTTTGGCCTTGTAGAAGCACAATGAAGCTGGACTCTGTCACCCAGGCTCTGGGGGACAATGGGATTGAGCTGTAATTCAGCATTGAGGAGCCTGGAGAAGAAAGACATAGAGAGAAGATTTTAGATCATTTCTTCTTTGTTTGTTTTTGGTGTAGTAGAAAAGAAAGAAGAAAGCTTTTGAATAGATATTTTTGGAGAGGAGAATATCTTTACTTCAGGATTTACTCTGGAGTGTGGCTGGTGTGCATATATCAGTTACACTGACATCTTCATAGAGCGGTAGAAGATGCACCATCCATTCTTATTCATGCTTGGATTTACAGCCACTACTGAAACTAACGCTCAGCTGTGAACACAGTTGGTTTATGGAGGCAAAATCAGAAGCTTTTTCCACTAATGTACCTTATGATTATGCGCTGAAATGACCTTGGATGTTTGTGTTTGTACCATGTGGACAGTTAGCTGAGCTAAGTTGCTAGACTGCATATTTGTCCAAGATCTCTGCTGAAAATGTTGAAGTTTAAGGCATTTTGTTTGGATTACTGGCAGTTCCTGTGCCTACAGCCCCTCAGTGGCTTCTACAGAAGGTAAGAAGAGAGTCTTTATGGTGGTAGGAATCAGTCACTTTACTGGCCAAGGATAGTACAACATACAAACAGTAGACAAATTAATATAGCACACTTACATATTTCACTCTAAGTGGAATTACACCCACATTTTAAATTCTGCACCATTTAAGTAGTTATGCAAACAGTCATTCAGAGTGGTTTGATGTGAAATGCTCCATTATAGACAAACTTGCTGACTTAATGTTCACAGTGGTGATGACGGGAACCAGACGTCCAAAGTGTTTAATTTTCACTCACAAAAGGTTATGAAGTGAAATGGTTGTGAATATATTGCCTGATGTTTAAAACATTGCTTTATGATAGTTTTGAGAAGATTTTGGTGTGGAGAGGTGCGTGCAGGTTGTTTTACCATTATCCACATTACATATAAAAACTCACACTTCAGCGTTTGCTGGTTATTATGCATATTGAATAAAATGGCTGTTAACAGTAGACGTTTTGACCTTGGGTACCTATCATGATCACTATAAAGGACATCAGAGTTTCTTTACATTGCACATTTCACATCAAGCTTAAATAAAACCACATTGAGTTGACCTGACTACTTGAAATTTTGAAAATTTAATTCACTTTTACAGTGACCTGCTTTCAGTAAACTTCTTTATTCAAATATGAGCCTTTTATTTCTTTTTGCTTATATCTTAATTAGATTCATTATTCACTTATTTATAAATGGTGTGCAAATTTAGACTTTCAAATTCTAATTTTCTATTCTCCAATCTAAAGAGCAAATCTGACATCAACACTGACACTTTACTGTTAGCCCATGCGTTCACCAGATACCAGAGACAGATTCAAGATCAGCACCATAATTTTAAATGTTGGGGGTCAGTGGTTGAGGTGACGGCAGTCATGCTGCTTTAATGTGGCTCAATTATGCTCCTGTGACCTGGCATGTGTTTGCATTGTTGTTTGGAACAGCTCCATTGTGTTCAGGGGCTTTGGTCAGGTTGTGTGAGGTCAGCTGGAGTGTATGTGGATGATGTTCTACTGAAGACTTTATTCAAGACCAGATCAGAATGATAGATGTTTTTGAAGCTTTGACAAAGATATTGATGTCTGAGGTGTGACTATACTTGCTTCTTATATGGTTTTTAAGACTTACTGCCAAATCGATACGTTGTTTGGCTGATAAACTGACTATCAAGGTTCCGCTGATTGAAGTGTGGTTCTAAGTTCTTAGGTAAAACCTTTAACTCCTATACAACAAATGTAAGTGTGGAGCTCTTTAAACTTAAGTTGCACATCTCACTCACAAATAGTTTCTTTATCCATTGAAAGGTTCTTAATGGAAACTGACATGGCTCTTCTGTAGCATTGTTCCCAAGCATTGCAGCTTTTTTATGTAAAACTGTTTTATGCAAGACATACTGTAGAATTGGAAGATTAACCACAGCACTTTGTAAAGTTTGTATGGTTTTATATTTTGGTTTTATATGCTGCTTTAGTTTTGCTCACAGTGGAGAGAATACATGTCTCTTGAGATCTCTGTGAATCCTGCAGGGCATTGGAAATCTCTCCCATCCCCCATCCTTTGTGTGAATGGTATAAAACCCGGTATGCAGCTAACCTTAACTCAACTGCACTTGTTCCACTGTGTGGTAGGTTGTGAGTCAGGCTGTGAGTGAAGCAAGGAAATCCCCATCTTGCTTGACCTTCACTTCATTGTGGTCTACTTTTTACCACTGTAACAATAGTTATTTAGCTGCATGAATGGTAGGGCCTGAACATTACTGATTTCAAGGAGCTTAAAATTCTGATGAAATTCAACCAAAAAACACTGGTTATCATCAGTGCACTATCAACAATATGCTGGCAATACCAGTGACACCCTGGGTCATGGGTTAATTTATTATCGGCCAACCAGTAAATTAGCTGTGGTAAAACTCACTTTATGAATGAGTTACCACCTCGCTATTTGCTCTCATCATGGTCTGAGTTTTATGAAGCTGGCCCAGTTTTTTTGCACACCACACGTGGCCTATTTAAATACCCGGTTACTGTAATCAACCAACACCCCTATCTGTGGTAAATAACTGCTTTAGTGGGTCAGCTGTGCTGTAAACTGATGCATGTTTTCATCACTGCTAAATTAGATGCTGTCCAAACACATGAGCTCTTGTGAGCTTTGTTGGCCCTCTTTTATTCAGCGCTGGTGACTGTTGTTCTAACTGATCCCTCTGCAATTTTCAGCACAACCTGTCTCTTCTCAGATGATGTAGTACTGTAGAAAACTATTATTTCCTGAACAATAATTACATACAGATTTGGTAGCCCACCCCCACCAGATCTTTTCTATATGCATTATTAGTATGCATATACAGGGGGCTATTAAGTATTCGGTTGAGGGGCTCTGATATAAATGGGCGGGGACCACTTCGGGCTCGTTTCACACTTAATGTGAGCAGCACAGAGAGATGGGGACAAACACAGAATCGTTTCCGTATGCAAATGAAGGGAGCAGGTCATTGATATTCCCCTCAGCTGCTTAAGTAGGCGGCTCAAAGCCTTTTGAAGTTGAGAAGACAGATCTCACGAAAAGTGAGAGGGAGCGCTCAGCTAACCCTTCTGCAATTTATGTGTTAGGGGTGTGAAAATGCATCGGTCTGAATCTCACATCGACTTTCGAACTTTAAAGTCTACGATGAAAGTAGCGGGGGAAAAAAGTCCCCTTCTCTGCTACCGAAATCATTTACACTTTGAATATATTTAAATGTACTTCTATGAAGATTGCTTCTGTGCAGACGCTGTGCTGTTTTGCTGAAACATTTGTGTTGGCGTTTCTGCTTTACTTCTGTAATGAAGATGTATGATATGGTGTGAAAAACACAGTATCGGAGTTGTGGCAATTCCATGTACATATAATAGGGCTCAAATGAAAAAAATGTATCTTTATTAGATGGAGTATAACATTACATTATCTTTATGTAAACAGTGCTTTACCGACTGATTTAGTTCTCAGTTGTCACACTTATAAATATTGCTGCACTGGAATGGAGCTGCCCAGAATTCTGTGCATTTGTAGTTTCTGTAAATTAGCTCCTATTTTTCATTAGTTCTTTTTTTAATATATAGAAAATGTTACGATGTTCTCATACCAAGTCTTTGATTTGGATGTTTTGCTTTATTTTGCCTGATGCTTTTTTTTTGTTTACATACATAAATAATCTGATTATAATTGGATGTCTCCAGTTATCTAATTGTTCAAATGGTCGCATAATACTCCGATTTCTTAGATTGGAGTAAGGTCCAGAAATCCAATTAGGAAATTCAATAAAGACAGTTCTTAGACAGATTTTAGCTCAGTGCATGTTGGCTGTTACCCAGATTTCTTTAAGATTTCTCAGTCTGTGCATATGTGAAAACATGCTGCGGTACCAGAAATAAGCAAGCAGCATTGCCATGGGATTCAGATTCAGATTCCTTTATTGATCCCAGGGGGAAATTGCAGAATGGTAAAACACTTTTGGAGCGACCCTGAAACCAACTATATGCTTGACAAAATGAAGGATTTAAATATTCGTCTTCTAGGTGATGCATATTCAAATTTTCAGGTAAAATTATCCATCCATCCATTTACTAAGCCGCTTCTCCGTCAGGGTCATGGGGAGGGGGGGTGCTGGAGCCTATCCCAGCAGGATACACCCTGGTCACGTCGCCAGTCCATCGCAGGGCAGTAAAATTATGCAATGTTTTTAAAATAAGTCGTGGCACGAAGTTTGAGTTTTATGTTACATTTACATCTTCTGAGAGTTTATTGGCTGGTTGGAAAGCAGAAACCTGATTTACTGACTGACTCATGTAGACCTGGAGTTTTCACATTATCTGATTACTCAGGTGCAGTTATCGGATTAAGTGCATATAAACATGCCCAATGTCGTGACCAAATATATTTTGTAAATAGGGGCATGTTGTCAGAAAGTTTTGCTGGTATATTTTGCACCGTCATTATTAACTGATATTAGTGAAGTGTCCTTTTAACCCCTTTAAATAAATAAAGGTGTCATTCCAAAATGTGTTAACACCACTTTCATGAATTTTCTCTTTTTGGGGGTGGGCTGTACACATACAAGAAATATCAGTGCTGTTCTATGATTAATACTGCATTTATTTACTTTTGGACAAAGTGTGCTCTCCGTGGTGTTATTCTGTTTAAACCTCTACTTGCTAAAATGTTTTACATTTTAGAATAAAACTCCGTTCTGAATTGTTCCAAAATAATTGTGGTGGAATTTGTGATTTCATGATGCGCTGAACTTTTCTGTTGGAATCAAGAATCGCAGCGAAACGCTGAGAGTGGTGAGAGGGCCATGCGATTGTGTATTGGACACCTATGTTTGAGTGTTTCTTACACCCATGCTTAGTTTTTTGCTCTTTAATAGAATTGATCTGTTTGTGTGTGTGTTTGTGAATGTGTTAATTGCTTTGGTTTCAAATCTAGGATTGTGTGGGATGTGTGAAACTGCTTACTAGTCATGCATATGCTCACACGCATGCTTGTGGGCTGCCGCTCATCACACCAGCAGTATCATACTCACCGCCTTCTCAATGTGGGTAGATGTTGGTACACTTTTAGATTGTTTCTAAATGGTTATATACTTCTATGAAAACCTATAATTGGTAAAGAATCTTCTGACTTGTGGATGTTCTTGAAGGTTTAAAGGCTAGTGTCATGAAAACAAACTTGTTTGAAAAGTTAAAGTTTGGTTCAGTATGTAAATATTTAGTTTGACTCCATACAGTCCATATATTTTAGCCTGGACTGCTTTGTGAGTGAGGTACATCAGAGATCATTTACAAAGATCAGTCTTGAGGGCACAGTACATTTTAAAGAATTTAAATTTAAAAGAATGAACACTTCTGGGTGCATAATAATCCTTATTTAAAGAAGGAAACCAAAAGGGGTTCTTCTGTGGCATTGGTCAGTTAAGTGGTGCAAAATCTGACTGACCGTTATTTATGCCTTGATGTGGCAAAGCCTGTTAAAGCTGTGACTGTGTTGTCGCTTGTGTTTCTATTAATCATCTGTACCGGCTCTCATTCATAAACAGTGCACTAGCCATTCAATTTATGCAGGTCAAGCCTGGCTCTTGTTCAGCACTTTGGCTGAGAATATTAACTGTCAGTAAGCTGTCAATCATAAACATCACTGTACTTTAGTGTCTGTTTTGTATACTTGTGTATATGGATGTGATGTATATAGATACGGTCTGTGTGTTACATCAGGGCATCATGTTGTGTTGGCTCTCTGTCGTCATGAACTGGAACATTTTTTTTCTTCAAATTATCCATGACTGGTGGACCTTTAAAGGCTTATGGAAGAAGGGTGTGGGTGTGTGTGTCAGTCAGTCAGTCAGTGTATTCAATGCTAATGAGTGTAAACATGGAGGATGCTCTGCGTTTGTGTGGAGGAGTGAGTTCCAGACTAATGTGAATGGAAACGGCTGTTGTTTTACACCATATTTCACTGAAGTGTCAAATCATTGTCCACTGTTAGCAAGAATGTTATATGTGGAGAACGCTGCACAGTGTCTTTGCAAGTTTTGTGATTGAGAGAGGGACAGAAAGAATGGGACACCCTTTGTCTTTGCACGGTGAAAAGTGAATGTCCCAAACTAAACATTCTCACTCCACTGAAAAGCCTGATTTTCAACTAAGAGTCTAAAACTAATAAACCCTGAGAAACATTAATAAATAAATAACATGTCAGCAGGAATTATATTATAGAGCTAGTTAGTTTGTTATAACATGGCTGATGTGTTGTATCTGACTTGTTCCTCAGTACCCAGTGCATGCCTGATGATCATCAAAATAGATTGATGCCTAAAACTTAGTAACCAAAAATAGGACCTATGAGCCAAAGGCAGTCCAAAGTGTTTTTTGTTTGTTTTTGTTTTGTTGTTTTGATTTTTTGGTAAATATACTGTTTTGAAATGCTGTACTATGATGCCACAAATTGAATGCAGTGCAAATGCAAGGCAGTGAGCCTCATGTTTAATGGAATTATCAGTGTTAAGAGTATTCATTGACCTTATGAAAGAAAATACACCAAGTTTCTCCATATATGCTGATGACAAGCACAAACAGAAGGCTAATGAATAGCAACCTGCCTACCTTCTTTATTTGTACAATGTTTTCCCGTTTTGAGTATCATTCCAAAATTCCATTCCATTTTTTTGGCCACCTGGCTTAAATTTCTATTGAGATCCAGTAGCTGGAAGGGACATTCCTATAAACATCCCTAAATCATAGACAGTGTTGTGGTCATGTTTGGCCAAGAGTTGATTTGACCATTCATATCTATCTTGTTTGTGTTGCTTTTGTCAGAACTTTGGACTTACTTAACTTGTGTTTAAAGATGCATAGAAATAATCACTTACTAAGAATTAAACATCTAATGAGAAGTTCTCGTTTGTATTCCAGTCCTTTATTTTTGAAAACTTGATCAATAATGATCGTTAATGGTAAAAGATGTCCTGTTAATTGTCTTTGCCCTAGATGGCTGATTCCTGGGATTCTGCTGAGGTCATTTTTTTCTTGTTGGTTAACACAAATGTTAGTATTGTTTTAAGGACTGGAACTTTCCAGCATGTTCAAAAAAAGTGTTCCTATGATGAAACACCCTTTGCTCTCCCTGTTTTTAGGAGTGTACAGTTTCTGAGTTTTGCCTCAAGCTATAATTCCTCTCCACAAGCAACATGATGAAACATTAAAGGCATCACAGGAGATGAACATTGTTTGTTTGAAGTTCCTCCAGAACTTCAATAGTGGTTTATAGAAAAAAATTCACCCTGAAGCACTGTCCAATATTGCTTTCCCTTGGTCACATGTTCTAATATTTTCCTCCTTATACACCTCCTTTATTTCATTTTCTTTCATTTTCTTTCATTTCTGTTCTTTAATTTTCTCACATTTAGTGTTTCACCCTTCAACCTTCTGTGAGCGTTCATTGCTTTCTCTCTGCTCCTTTAGCTTTCTTTTTGTGTTCATTTCTCTCTGACTGTCAGTGTGTAGTATGGATTTAATTTGCAGTTTGAGAATATGTCTTGTCCTGTTGTGGACAAAACCCCCCATACTTGATGACCTCAGCCCCCTAGCGGGAGTGGCCCTGAAACATGTTCCTCAGAGTGACTCTGGACCCAGTCACGCAACAAATCACAACTCAACACTTCCACATTACAAATCCATCACAATGCAGATTTCACATTATTAAAACGGATTAAGTCAGGCCATGTGTTATATCTCAGACTCAGAGTACTCTTTGCCTCATGTTCCTCAGGGAGACTTGTCACTCTTGGCCTTGTTTTTGGATGCAAAAACCTACCAAACCACTCCCAAACACAAAGGAAATTAAGCTGCCCCAACAGACGAGAGGCTGTGCTGTAAGGTTGGAAAAAGTGACCAGGGTTCTGAAAAAAGCGCAACCTTCTTTCCATGGTAACGCTATGTTTTGACGGTCCAGTGCAAATGCTCTGTAGATATTCACCTCATCTTCAACTGAATGTCTAATTTAAAAAAAAAAGAGAGAGAGAGCGAGAACGAACACGGGATCTGACCCTAACCTCAACCCAAAGCCTAACCCTAATGCACCTCATGTGTGGCAGTGCACCACAACAGATCCCAGTCGTTTACTACCGGAAACACTTAAATTCTAAGTTTGTTCTTAAGTTCTCTGTATTGTTTGCAAACCACACACTATAATTCCATGTTACACTGACACTGCTGTTCATATCAGGTGAAATTCACGTTATTAACTGCTTCTTAAACGTGAAATTTTACTCTTAATTTTAAGTTCAAATTTGCACATGAATATAGATTTTTCATAATATACAAAAGCTAAGTATTGTATAAGTATTGCGCTTCTTTTTTGAAATCCTTCCCTTAAACATCCAGGGTTCAATTGAAGTGTAGTAACTGTAACCAGGCCCAGGCAACTATGGCAAACTTTCAGAATTTAAGGAAATGTCATACCTTGGGTGGGGTGTTTTTATATCAGGTGTCTGACATCCCAGGAGTTGGAATGGCGAGTGAAGTTTTACCCATTTCCTAAACAGAAAACACAAGGAGAATTTTGGATTGTTGGAATTTCTCAATTTTAATTTTGATAATTAAGTGCATTTTAAGGCAAGTGCCTTTTGTAGTTTACCTCAAATATAAATACAGCACTTTTACAAAGAGTACTACTTTCACTGAAGTACTGAATTTGTGTACTTTGTCCAACACTAGTTTGTATGATTAATGTCCATAATATGAAACATGTGGACAAACATTCTGCTTATGAAATTTTTCCATGTGTCTTGGTTGAGCAGCAGCTAATACTTGAATAGTAATATACAGAACTTGTACCAGCTCTCACAGCTCTTCTACTGTTGTAGTCCAAAATTCAAGATGCACAAATGTTTATATATAAAAATCACTGATGTTGACTGGAGGCGACTCTTCTTCTTCTTGAACCCGAATCTCTCCAGGTTTAGCCTAATCAATTTACCAATGCATATTACATTGACATAGGTGTTAAAAGCACTATTTACATAAATATTGACTTAAGACTTCAGGTCAGTTGGATTTTGCAGCCAGCTAAAGTCATGGGCTGGAGGTTAGGGAACCTGCCCTGTGACCGGAATGTTGCCGGTTTGATCCCCAGCACCGACAGTCCATGACTGAGGTGTCCTTGAGCAAGACACCTAACCCTCAATTGCTCCCTGGGTGCCATAGACAGGGCTGCCTACCGCTCTGGGCAAGTGTGCTCACTGCCCCCTAGTGTGTGTGTGTGCTCACTAGTGTGTATGTGGTGTTTCACTTCACGGATGTGGAGGTGAAATTTCCCCGTTTGTTAGATTAAAAAGTGTCACTTAATTAAAGCGATGCAATGAAATGCTATGTCCACATATTCTAACCCTACGCTTATCCCACAACTAGCCCAGATGCCCATCTATACCCTAGCCATGATACTAATCCTTACCCTAATGCTGTTGACAAACTGAGCCAGAGTCATCTACCTCCCACATCAGTGGTTAAAAAAAAAAAGTGGGACCACTGCTGAGAAGATATTGTATGGTTGATGGACACTGCACTGCAGTGATGCTAACGTTGTAAACATCATAGCGGTCTATGTTGCATTGGTTGTAGTGTATCAGGCACAGCAGCAGCCTACATACCTAATCATCCCAGTGTATGTTTGACTATGTAGACATAAAGCATGGCTAATGCAAGTTCTGTAGTGGACTGCTCTGCTGCTGGCCTTGCTTTGTAATCGCAGAGCCCTGCTAGAAACTCTCCTCCCAGAAGGGAACAGTTTGGTTTGGCTGCAAAACCAGAGCAAAGCAAACACACTTTTCATTACCAGCAACAACTGCAGTAATTTGAACTGTGGACGAATGAATTAGTCATTTCTCTCTCTGCCTCATTCTCCTTTGGGGGGTTCTCAAGAGTGGGACATGGTTTGTGGTCAAATGTGGAAAGAAGGGAAGGAGAGGCTTGTCTGGATGCTAGGGGTGGAGACGCTTGACTACACAGCGTACACTCATACACTCGCCTCATAGACTCCTCCAGCCTTCATGTTTTCCTTTTGGACTGAGACTTTTTCGACTTGTTGAAGACATATCCAGAGCAACCAGGCAAGAAATGCCCTGGCCATGCTGAGCCTGATGTGGAAGTATTGCCTTTCAGTTCGTACAATAAGGTAAGACGACATCAGAGGGAGAAGATTTGAGCTTTGAGAGAATTTTAGAATTTTCCTGATTGCTTTCAACATGTAACACCTGTTTTCTGAAGTCGCACCTGGTGTTCTTATCCTCCTAGAAAGGATTCTAGTCAGGTTAAAGTTAAAGAAACAGTTTTTTGCTAATGTTGTTCCATACCTTTGTTCTTGTTAACATTGGGCTGATTTGTTTGGGGAGAACAAATTGTTTCTGGAATCTAATATCTTAATCATATTACTACGTAAGCGTTT
Source organism: Pygocentrus nattereri (assembly GCF_015220715.1). Taxonomy (NCBI): domain Eukaryota; kingdom Metazoa; phylum Chordata; class Actinopteri; order Characiformes; family Serrasalmidae; genus Pygocentrus; species Pygocentrus nattereri. The sequence continues at coordinate 16,708,629 of NC_051231.1, forward strand.
CGGAGCCGACGTGAATTTTTAAATGAATTTTTTTTATTTATAAGGGTACCATGAAACTGTGCTTGTTTTATTGAGCAGTCTTGTGGCTTCCTTATAACTGAATGTATTATGTACCCATTGCGTTTATTCCAAGTACAAAGAACCATGAAATGTAGAGGGTTGAAAAACGCATTAATTCAGTCACTCTGATAAATGGATGAAGTGCAATTGTTTTGATTGCTTGCCTTGAATAATTATTGTTGGCATGAAGTTGTTTCGACTGTGTTCAAGTGCAGTTGCATATAATTAGTAAATGCTATAATTGTTGTGTTAAAAGGACACAAAATTCTGAACACGTTCTCACATGCGCTTGAGTAAGTGTGGAGTCATGGCACTAATAGTGCAGCTCTCCTGGCCACTTCCACTAGGCAAGGATAAAATTAGTGGCCAGAGGCTTTGAGTCAAGCCACTGCACTCAGAGTAGCCAGTCACTCCTCATAAATCCTAAGCCCTGTAATTCGCTGCCCAGGGTTTCAGCAGCCACAGCCTCAGCTGTGTTCTTCCGCAGATATTTTCTTTCTGCTCATACTGTACTACTTACGTTCTTGAGGTCCTGTCTGCATCATTTGTCTGTGAAGTGTCTTGTGTAACTTCTCTTTTTCAGGCATTTTCCATCCACGTCCCATCTCCAGAAAGCCAGCCAACCTCCATGTGCTTTTTTTTTTTTTTTTTAAAGGGGTGGGGGCGTTCCTCTTCAGATTTGTTCCTTTAACCTAATGGAAACATACACTCACAAGAAAGCCTAAGCCGCACATATTTGAAACTCTGGTTTAAAAGTAGATTACTTGTTCCATCAATGCCACTTAAGTAGATGTTTTATGACGTAAATTGGTTACATTTTCTATTGTGTGTACAGTCTTATTTTTGCTGAAATATGCCATCATTGTTGCTTTGTCTTTGGTCATTTTCGACAGACCTAAATGGAAAAAGTAAAGCAAACTCAAATGTGTTGATGCAGAATATAAATCAAATGTAAATCTGAAACTCATTATGTAACTATATAATTATGTATGGCAAAAAAACGATAATGACTAGACTTTTAAAGGTTAGGTAAAGAGAGACCGTGCTGGTTATTGGTGTTGAGCCAGCATCAGAAGAAAATGCTGGACTGGATATAAAAGTTTTTAAAAAATTAAAAGGTCCAACATTTAAAAACAGCACAGAATTGTAGCACAGCAAAGTTAGTTTCACTTTCATGGATGTGGTTTAGTTTGCAGATGTTTGTTTGTGAATTATTAATTCATAATCTGCTGTGATTACTGCTTAGCCGTTAGCATTTGACTAACATACCATAATATACAAAGAAACCAATCACAGATCATAGACTATGATGTGCGCAACAAAAAACAAACTTTGGGAAGCACACAAGCCACTGCAGCAGTGCCCCTCCTGTCACTGGGTGGTACCCTGAAGGGTACATCTCAGTACCTTTAGTCATGGAGCATAATTGTATTATAATCCATTGAAATTATATTCAAGTTATATTAAATCCACTTACCCCATCTTGTTTCCAGGCTTTATTTTATTGTTCTGTTTTAAAACTTTAAAACTAAATTATGAAAAGATACAAATATACATTTTTCACCTGGGAAAAACTTATGGTACATAGTTAGACCTTAAAACCACTGTTGTACCTTTCATGGTAAATTTACATTGTACCTTGATGAAAAATGTACCTGCGCACAGCCTTTATTTCTAACAGTGTATGATATGTGAAAGCAATAGAGAGTAGCAGAGTGTTTGTGTGAGTTGCGTAAATATATTATGTGAAATATTTAGTTGTAAAGTTGTATCAGCTAATGCTCGAGATTTAAGTATATTAAGCATAAAGTGGCAGTCATGCCACGATTCATTGATACTTCGTCTTCTTCCGCTTTTTGAGTGCTGCCCTTCAGCTGAAGCTATCCTTTTGTGGTTTAGTATGTGGACAGTGCCATGGCTATGAAGTCCACATTAATGCTTAGTAAGTGTTTGTTTAGGCCAGCTGGCTGTTCCTTTGATTGTAGCATTCCCTGAAGCAGTGGCAGCTCTATTTCTGCTTTCGGACGCATGCCGCCAGATCCTGTGTGTGTGTGTGAGGCATTCCTGAGGGTGCAAGTCATTCTCAGCTCCAGCCATAGCTCACGTTCCTCCTGTTTCACTTCTCTGCCTTTTCGCTGTCAGGCTTTGTAAGTGCCCATTCTCTGTCTGTCTCGTTTCACATGGGACGAGGGATCCGTTCGAACCTCCAGGGCTAAAAACCAGGCCAGCTTCTGGGAATGCCACTCTTGCTTCGTCTCAGCTATTTGTAGTAAATTTCAGCCTTTAAAGGCCACTTGTCTTTTGCTAAGAGCTGGGTAGCCTTTGATAGTTGCTGAAAGAAATAGATTTTCTGGAGCTCTGGCCCCTGGACACTCCAGGCTCTTTAAAAACAGCCGTGTAAGAGGAGAGGCCAGGCAACCTGATCCAGCCACTGAAAGGAGCAGTGCTGTGGGAGCGCAAGGTATGATTAATTTACTGTGTGTGGATTTTGCTTCAGCCTGCCTGTGTCCTGTTCTGCTAGCTCTCTCTTTCTCTCACACACCTTCTGGAGAGGAAGCCACTCTTTTTTTTTTTTTTTTTTTTTCTCTCTCGACTGTCTCCTCACTGGAGGACTTAACGAATCTCCCAGATATCCCGTGCTTCCTATGGGCCGGCTGGCTGACTCCTGTGCGTCACTTACGGACCTTTTTTCGGATGTTTTTCAATGGACACGAATGGACACGAGGTTGACCTGTATTTTTACATGGGAATCTCCCTTTCACCAGTTGTGGTATCCAATAGTATCCTGCCAGAGTGGACTGGCTGTCTTAAGGTTTGGCTCCATAAGCAGACTTATAGCAGACAGCAGCCGGATACTTGCCTAGAAGAGAACCCAACTTAGCTTCAGAGTTCAAAGATCTAAATATCTTTGGAGATAACAATCTCTGACTCTTTTGACAATTTTAACTAAAGATGTAATTATTGCTCAATGAAGAAACTAATCCAAAATTAGGCTTTTTATGGGCTTGGGCTAATTGCATGAAAGTGTGAAAACAGCAACACTTGGAGTAGAGCAATCATCCAGATGGACAAGTGATTCCACCTTTGGTGAGTAAGGCATTTAGGCTGATTTGCTGCCTCTCGGCTGGATGGGGAACCGCTTTGTAATTTTGGGAAAGGTTATGCAAGGGAACAGGATATTTTTAGGACAGTCTGGTTATTTGCACCCAATTATATGAATGTTTCAGTCTGTGGAAAAGATTGCTTGCTTGTTTGCTTGCATGCTTGCTCTCAGTCATTCCCTCTGACAGCTGTATGGAACTGAACTGGCAAAAACAGTAGTGCCTCACTGGAATTGATTAAACATCCTGCATTCAAAAACATGTTCTTAGAATAGTTAACTTTTCTTGGTTGTCCTGTTATGATTATATAGATCTATATTTGTGTCCACCCTGCTAGAAAAACCTACCCACCCAACATTTGTGTTTTGGATGTTGGTAACCATGCAGGGTGACCAGCTAGACCAGCGCTTTTTCAGCAGGGTAAAGTTACTTTAGTGAAGATTTTTCCACTGAAAACATAGGCTTTCTCAATGCATCAGAAAAGCTTTTTTTGGCAGCTTAGTTTTGTATGAATTAGCTTGTATGAATGAGCTTGAAACTGCCGTAGTCTAAACTTAGTTGCAGAGGAAGCAATAACATAGCTAACTTAATTATTGAAATGTAGTTAGGTTACCTAAATATATATATAAAAACTAAATAAATCATTGTGGGTATGAGTTTCAAATGTCTTTCACATCTATGTAATAAACTAGAATATGGCATGTAGAATTGTCCTAGTAGCAGGTAGCAGCATAGTACAGCTTTATAAATGACTTTCATTGCTAGCACCAGTTGTTAACGTTGGCTTAGGAAAATGGGCAAAAAAATAAAGGGCAAAAATTTCAACATGCATTCGATTCCATCTCCCTGAGCCTTAAATGATGCAAGTTTGGACGATAGAGATTCAAATCTGAGGTAGTGAATTGCTTTTTGTGTCATTACCTTTGCAAATCTTATTCCATTATATGATACTTGGTAGCATCACAGGTTAGCATTAGTTTAATGAGCAGGTGAAAACAATACAACATGTTCGATATCCTCAAATTTAGAGGTGAGGCTTCAAATCTGAGCGTGTGAAGTCGAGTGGCTGGTACTAAAGTGATGGACAGAATCTTCTTAGCCTGCTACACTAGTGTAAGCATGATCTGTTCTACTTGCCTTTCAACATATTAGCATTGTTCCACATTTAGCAGTAGTGGTTTAACATTTAATCTTGGAGTGGGAGATTTTGTTTCTTTGTTTCTTCTCATCTTATTTATGTGACCATGTAGAGCTGTGTTCCCCATTGGCAAAGGTAAAAAGCACAGCATTCTTAGTGTTTGATGGTTTAGGGATGCTCATATGTGTAGCATTTTCCAATGCAAAACAAAAATACATAATCATATTTCACATTTTCTTTTTACAGTTTAAATGACGTAGTTATGCAGAATTTCTTTGAAGGACAGTGCTTTGCAATAGCCTGCAAGCATTTTACACCAATACCTTTACTGTTTCAGACAGTCCCTTCATCACAAGAGAACTTGTTGTCATTTAGAAACACACTTTGGAGAGACTAGAGTATGACCAGCTGTCAAATTTTGAAGAATTGAGATGGTATCTGTCAAATTATGTTTTTGCATTTTTAAAAGTGACAGACATGGATTTATGCAGCAAGGCAAGGTCTTTTGTTGTTTCTATTATTGGTTCCACCATGACAAACGTGCCTAACACAAGCTTCTTCAGAGTTTTATATGTCAGGTCAGGTCAGGTATCATCTTTCCTCTGCTTGTCCCTCAGACACTGGGCCAGTATTGTAATTAGCCGCTATGAATATTTCAGAGTGAAGTTTCTGTTTACACAGAATAATTGGATCCGGTTTCACTGTATGTTCCATTGTGACAGTATGACGCATAATAGGAATAGGAGATAAATGTAATAATGATGCTGTTGGAGATCAATGCCAGTTTCATCTTTCATTCCTGTCATTTAGAATCTTGAAACACATCTGTTCTGTAACTTAACGCAGCTGAAATGGTTGGACTGCATTAATGGATTTGCCATTTCTTTGTTTTTCTAGGAATCTGATCTGTTCCTGGGCCTGTCATTAAATTTACTTTATATTAGTTCTGACTGAAGAGTTTAATGTGTACCGCTGGTTGTTTCAGAAGCAATAATATATTTTGGGAACAAAAACCTGCTATCCAGCTAGCTCATACCTGTCTTGCTGTTTCAGATTTTTAGATTTCAGATCTATTTGCAGTTTTTTGACACTGTTTTACAGTTATGGATGTGTACATTTTACATGTATGGACGTGTTGAAAATGGGACAAATATACATTTACTATAATGAAATGACATTCTCTACTGTTGACGCACACTTTCTTGGCCCATATTTTTAATGCAGGCTCATGTCTGGGTCACAGATCTTGGACAGACAATGCTATCTGTTCCAGTCTTGAATGTGCTGACCTCTTTTGATGGCCTCTCTGTTCAAGGCTACACTAATGCCCAGACCATATCCTGTCCCCTGCCTGGGTCTCCATATTTTATGCATTTTACCCAGCACTAGTCATCTAAAATTGATGATCACAGTGACCTCACTGCCTATCCGCTGCCTCATCTTGGAAGTTTGAACCAAATGTCTTTCTTCAGCTGATGAGATGCAGGCATTTAGGTTGTGACACCAGATTGAACCTAAAAAATATAGCTGCCCAACAATGTTCCACATTTTCTAGAGATCCTGAGATGCAGGTGGTCCTAAAGGTCTTCATGAAGTTGCATAACAGGTCATCTATAACTTGGTTTGATTGATTTTAGTGGTTTATATTTGTGACTTGGACACAAATGGATTTTAAAAGAATAGTTTGGGGAAAAATCTGCCAATTTTCTCACCCCAGATGTAGTCGATCATCTAAGGCATGTTTGGAGTCCAAATTTTTCATCTGTGGTTAGAACTCAAGCTATGATTCTAGTGGTGTTAAATGCTGAAACTCTAGTCAACCAAACAGTCCAAAATCCTTTCAGTAACAATACATCACCAAAATGTCTCAAACCACACCCAGGTCTTCATTAAGGTTGCACAGACTTGCAGGTGTGGTTTAGAGCACAGTATGGCTTACTGTGAACTATAAAAATGAACCAAACTGGACCACTATGAGCAGCCATTTCTAACAACCCCAAAGCTGGTATTCTCAAAGATTTCTGTTTGCTAGCAATGTTTACCTTATTGCTCTATGTAAAGTAATAACTCTCT